>NC_060267.1:12003476-12091150 GCF_021613505.1 Equus quagga | reverse complement strand
GTGTGTGTGTGTGTGTGTGTGTGTGTGTGTGTGTGTGTGTGTGTGTGCGTGTGCGCGCGCGAGAGAGAGAGAGAGAGAGAGAGAGAGAGAGAGAGAGAGAAACATTAGGGCCACCTGTTTTCTTTTGACAGAATTTTAGATCCACACTGAAGTTGCAAAAATGGTGTAAAGATTTCCCATATGCTCTTTAGTAAAGTCCCCCAAATTTTAACATTATACCACATGCCACATGCTTTAGAAATTCTCTCTCACTATACACACACACTATATACTCTTATTTCTCTGAACCACTTGAGGGTAAATTTCCAGACATGGTGACCCCTTACCCCAGTTATGTTTCAATGTGTATTCCTTAAAAACGTTTTCCTCCATAACCACAGTACAATTGTTTAAATCAGGAAATTAGCATTGATACAAAATGTTATCTAATCTACAGACCTTATTCATATTTCGTTAATTGTCCTACCAATGTCCTGGATCATACATTACTTTTAGTTACGTCTCTTCAGTCTCTTTTAATCTATAATTGTTCATGGCGTTGATGAGTACAGGTCAGGTAATAGGTAGAATGTTCCTGAATTTGGGTTTGTCTGATGTTTCCTCATACTTAGATTTAAGTTATGCATTTTTTTTAAGATTGGCACCTGAGCTAACAAGTGTTGCCAATCTTCTTCTTCTTCTTTTTCTCTCCAAATCCCCCCAATACAATAGTTACATATTTTTAGTTGTGGGTCCTTCTAGTTGTGGCATGTGGGACGCCACCTCAGCATGGCCTGATGAGCGGTGCCATGTCCGTGCCCAGGATCCGAACAAGTGAAACCCTGGGCCTCCGAAGCGGAGGGCATGAACTTAACCACTTGGCCACAGGACCGGCCCCAAGTTATGCATCTTTGATAGGACTAGTACAGATGTACTCTCAGCGCAGCCTATCAAGGAGGCACATGTTGATTTGCCCCATCACTGGTGGTGATATCTCTGGTCACTTGGTTGAGGTGCTATCTGCCAGGATTTTCTACTGTAAAGTTAGTATTTTTCCCTTTGCAATGAAAATAAGTATCTTGTGGGGAGATATTTGCCTGAATCAATTTTTACAAGCAGAGTTGCCAAATGAGGATTTTCTAATTCCGTTATTCCTTCTGCATTTATTTGTCGGCATTCTAGTGTTAGGAAGAGTCTTCTCTTCCTATTTATTTATTTAATCTGTGTGGGTACTTGTTTTAGTCAATGGTTTATAATCTCTTACAATCATGTTGGTGTTCAGTTGTCCCTGATCTGGCTATTGGAGCCCCCTTCAAGCTGGCTCCTGTGTTCTTTGGGCTTGTACCCTTAATTCTTTGAGCAGTTCCTCACTTTTTTGTACAAGATGCTGTAGGCTCATGTTATGTTTTTCCTGCCCCTGCCATTCTCCAAGGAGGCCTGTTTTCATTTAGTGGACAATGCTACTTAGAAACTAAGTTCTGAGGCTAGGCAGGCTCATTGCTACAGGATTATACCTCTGCCTTGTTGACTGGTTTTTACCATTCCCTCCAGAGACCCCTGGCACAAGATCCCTGCCCTGGACCCTGAGAAGCTCAACGTCTTCCGGACAGTACGGGAGATCACAGGTGAGTGGGAGCAGAGGCTGTGCTTTCTGAGAGGAATAGATGAGCCACAAGCACAAACTGTGGTATAACCCTTGGGCAAATCTTGTCCCAAGCAACAGGGGAGAGACCAGGAGAACCTGAGGAAGAGGAAGGGGAGAAAGCTCCCTGCTCATGTGCCTCTCTCCAACCCCTCAGGTTACTTGAACATCCAGTCCTGGCCTCCCCACATGCACAACTTCAGCGTCTTTTCCAACCTGACAACCATTGGGGGCAGAAGCCTCTACAAGTGAGTAGAGGGTGTGGAGTTGGTAGCATCTCCAGGCAATGAAGACTGTTTCTTAGGCATCCTTGAGTGAAATTCAAGGCATTGTCTCATAAGCAGGCCCAAAGGGTCAGAGAGTTTGATGGGGAAAAGGCGAAAGGAGTGGGGAACCCCTCTCAGTGGGTGTGACTTGCCCAGAGCAAAGTTGCTGAATGAAAATGAATCCACTGCATGGTCTATTTTCCCTTTGTAGTCTCTCCTCTCATCCTGTCTCCTTGCTTTCAGCCGGGGCTTCTCATTGTTGATCATGAAGAACTTGAATATAACATCCCTGGGCCTCCGATCCTTGAAAGAAATTAGTGCTGGGCGTATCTACATAAGTGCCAATCGGCAGCTCTGCTACCACCATTCTCTGAACTGGACCAGGCTGCTTCGTGGGCCTTCGGAAGAGAGACTAGACATCAAGCATAATCGGCCTCGCAGAGACTGCAGTGAGGGAAAGGGCCCACTGGGTGGCGGAAAGAGGGAGTCAGGGAGGAGAGGGGTATAAGACTGTTCTGCCCTGGAAGTGGGAGTAGGGGTGGGGTTGGAGCCAAGGAGAGGGGGATGTTAGGCTAGAAGCAGCAATGAGGAAGAGTCCAGGAGAGGGCTTGTTAGGAGACCTCAGACTCCTCCTAACCTACCCCTTCCTTTCTAGTGGCAGAGGGCAAAGTGTGTGACCCACTGTGCTCCTCGGGGGGATGCTGGGGCCCAGGCCCTGGTCAGTGCCTATCCTGTCGAAACTACAGCCGAGGAGGTGTCTGTGTGACCCACTGCAACTTTCTGAATGGGTACAGTGAGGGGAGAGCAAATCAAGGGGTGGGGAGATGGAACCCTGGGATGGAGCTGTTCAGGTGGCACCTGAAAGCCTTGAGACAACTTTCTGCATATGCCTTGGTGGGAGTGAGGTAGGAGACCCTGAGGTTGGGGGATCAGGACATGAAGGTCAGGACTTAGAAGTGACCCCCCTCCCTTTACTGCCCACTGCAGGGAGCCTCGTGAGTTTGCCCATGAGGCTGAATGCTTCTCCTGCCACCTGGAATGCCAACCCATGGAGGGCACCGCCACATGCAATGGCTCGGTAGAGTAGCAGCACCAGCATCTCTAAGGGAGGGTGGGGCAATGCTGAAGGGTCTAGGGAATGATATGGCCAATCTCAAGGCCAGCACAGGGAGGCCAGAAAATGATAGGGTCTGAGGATGGAGGATCCTCAATGGCTGGGTTGGTCCTTGCTGGGAGGTATGGAATTGACCTGGGGGTCTCATTCTTCCTGACCTTTTCTCTTCCACCCAGGGCTCTGATGCTTGTGCCCAGTGTGCCCATTTTCGTGATGGGCCTCACTGTGTGAGCAGCTGTCCCAATGGAGTCCTCGGTGCCAAGGGCCCCATCTACAAGTACCCAGATGCCCAGAATGAATGTCGGCCCTGCCATGAGAACTGCACCCAGGGGTCAGTGATGGGATGATAAGAGGAGTTCGGGGGAGGGGTAGGAGCACAGAACTGGGGGGAAAGAAGAAGGTGAGGGGAGCAGAAAGAAGAAAGGAACTATGATTTAAGAATCATTCCCAGGGCCAGCCTGGTGGTGCAGTGGTTAAGTGTGCACGTTCCGCTTTGGCAGCCCGGGGTTCGCCGGTTCGGATCCCGGGTGCGGACATGGCACCACTTGGCAAGCCATGCTGTGGTAGGCGTCCCACATATAAAAAAGTAGAGGAAGATGGGCACAGATGTTAGCTCAAGGCCAGCCTTCCTCAGCAAAAAGAGAAGGATCGGCGGCAGTTAGCTCAGGGCTAATCTTCCTCAAAAAAAATCATTCCCAGTGTGTAGTGGAGGACTGGAGAAAGGAAAACTCAGTAACAGCACAAAATTACACCACAGTTTTGGGAACCTGGAATCACCTCAGCTCAGGGTAGTTTTCATTCAAGAGAGGGCCTTAGGGGGAGGGTTGGTGAGCTAGAGATGGGGCCATGTTTTGCGATATGCCTTGGGCTCCAGGATAGGACATCATGGTAGGGTCTGAAACAATCTTGTATGTTGAGGCTGCTGGAATTCTCCCAGCTCCCATTTAAGGAGGTGACTTTCTTCTCCAGGTGTAAGGGACCAGAGCTACAAGACTGTTTGGGCCAAACACTGGTACTGATCAGGTATGATGGGCCTGGAGATTGAGGAAGCTGGGGATATTTGGGAGAGAAGCTAGGTAGAGGGCAGCAGCCTGCTGAGCAGCGTTGAGCATTCATTCTGGCCTTCTATATACAGTCCACTATCACTAGACTTGGACACAAGAATCCAGGCTTCTGGCCTTCCCTTCCTAAAATTAACTTGCAGTAGCGGGGGTGGGGGGGAGTGTCCAAATTTAGGTTAACTTCTTCAGTGCTCAAGGATATATGTGTGTGTGAATGTTACTTTCTTGCCCCAGATCTGCACTACACCTTTAGTACAGCTATAGATGACATTTGTAAGGGAGGTGTAGACCCAGGATAATGCTGATTTCTTTATCCCACAGCAAAACCCACCTGGCAATGGCTTTAACACTGGTAGTGGGATTGGCGGTGATTTTCCTGATCCTGGGTGGCTCTTTTCTCTACTGGCGTGGGCGCCGGATTCAGAATAAGAGGGCTATGAGGCGCTACTTGGAACGGGGTGAGGTGAGTGCCTGGCTTCCTCTTGAAAGATATCCTGTACATCACTCTTTAAGAGCCTCCTCCTTCCTCAGAGACTTGATCCCTGTCTTCAAGGAGGTAGTATGGTCCACTAGAAAGAACTCTGGCCAGAGAAATGGGAGACATGCATTCTAGTCCCAATTTTGCCATGAATTTGCCACATGACTTGGGAGAAGGTCCTTTCATTCTCTGTGCCTCAGTTTATGCATGTTTACAGAGGAAATAATAACATTCACCCTTACAAGATGGCTGTAAGGGTGAAAGGGGATGATGCATGTGAAAGTGCTTTGAAAAGCACAGAATTCTATAAAAGTACTCAAGGTGATAGTATTACCGACTCTCCCCACTTCCCCCATCAAAGGAAAAACCCAACCCTCTTGATTCCTGACCTCATGAACACAACTTCCTCAGTCCTCAGGGTCTGTTATTCCCCACTATGCCTGCAGTGCTTTCCAAGACCAAAAGACAATTCCTCTTCCCGCTCCCACCCTTTGGGCTTTGCTGCTCTTGGCGTCCACCTATAGGGAAGGGGCTGGAGTGGGACATGGGGTGGGCTTGCCTGAGTACCTCCTTCCCATCTGTTCCTCAGAGCATAGAGCCGCTGGATCCCAGTGAGAAGGCTAACAAAGTCTTGGCCAGAATCTTCAAAGAGACAGAGCTGAGGAAGCTTAAAGTGCTTGGCTCAGGCGTCTTTGGAACTGTGCACAAAGTAAGTGGTCCACAGGAAGTCTGGGGAGGTGGGGAAAGGATCTAGGGCAAAGGGGAGAAAAGATTTAGGGAAACGACTAGCCTGGGGAGAATGACCTTAGGCTGACTCCTGCCCCAAACTTCCCAGGGAGTGTGGATTCCTGAGGGTGAATCAATCAAGATTCCAGTCTGCATTAAAGTCATTGAGGACAAGAGTGGACGGCAAAGTTTTCAGGCTGTGACAGATGTAAGTGAAGGAAGGGTATTCTGTATGCCACTAGATACAGTTATGCAGAAGCATGGTTCTGTGTTAGCAGATACTAGATTAGCAATGTTGATGTCCATGAATGTTGGAGGGAGCCCTGGGCTGGATATCTGTGAAGCTATTTGTTCCCTAGCTAACCCCTCTTCTGTGTCTTAGCATATGCTGGCCATTGGCAGCCTAGACCATGCCCACATTGTACGGCTGCTGGGACTGTGCCCAGGGTCATCTCTGCAGCTCGTCACTCAATACTTGCCTCTGGGTTCCCTGCTGGATCATGTGAGGCAACACCGGGAGGCGCTGGGGCCACAGCTGCTGCTCAACTGGGGAGTACAAATTGCCAAGGTGAGAGGAGCCTGGAGGAGTTCTACGATAGAACTGCCTGGCTGGGGAGGGTGACGTTCTAAGAGGTGCCTTTAGGGTTTGGGGTGATTCTGGATCTCAAAGACCAGTTCCCTCGACTTTGAGAATACCTCCTTTCCCTATAGGGTATGTACTACCTTGAGGAGCATGGTATGGTGCATAGGAACCTGGCTGCCCGAAATGTGCTACTCAAGTCACCCAGTCAGGTTCAGGTGGCGGATTTTGGGGTAGCTGACCTGCTGCCCCCTGATGATAAGCAGCTACTACACAGTGAGGCCAAGGTGAGGTGACACAAAAGTCTGGGTAAGGAGGTGGGGGAGGAGTGAAGCATGGGGATAGGGAGCCGTCAGTGGTGTCTTTCAGAGGCAAGCAGATGTTGCGTGGTCAGTTCAAGGACAGGAGCCTGGAAATGCCAGAAATATAAGTTCAGAGAGCAACAAAGAGAAGAATGATAAAGAACTTGGGGGTTAGAAATGCAAAGAAAATTTGTGGAACTCAACTGGTAACACCTTTGTCTTTAATCCCTCAGACTCCAATTAAGTGGATGGCCCTCGAGAGTATCCACTTTGGGAAATACACACACCAGAGTGACGTCTGGAGCTATGGTCAGTCCATCTGGATGCCCTCCACACCATCACTGGCCCAGTTGCCTTTTGAGACCCCGCCTTCGAATCTCTTAAGCCCTTCAGATCCTTGTGTCAGATCAAGCTCTGCCTTCCCTTCATCTTCATGTCCATGTCTACTATGCTGCCATCAACTGGTCATGTCTTCCTATACCAGGTGTGACAGTTTGGGAGCTGATGACATTTGGGGCAGAGCCCTATGCAGGACTGCGACTGGCTGAAGTACCAGACCTTCTGGAGAAAGGGGAGCGGTTGGCACAGCCCCAGATCTGTACCATTGATGTCTACATGGTCATGGTCAAATGTGAGTTACCTGCTGATCTCAGGCATTTTCTAACTGACTTCCCTCCCTACTACACTCCTATCTTATGGCTCTGCTACCTACATTTTACCCAGGTTGGATGATTGATGAGAACATTCGCCCAACCTTTAAAGAACTAGCCAATGAATTCACCAGGATGGCTCGAGACCCACCACGGTATCTGGTCATAAAGGTCAGTAGGGATTAGGAGGTTTCAAAGAGATTCAGAGAAAAGATTGACTTGGCTGGAACCGAGATCCACCTTAACGATCCCCTGCCCCTACAGAGAGAGAGTGGGCCTGGAAGTCCCCCTGGGGCAGAACCTCCCGCTCTGACAAACAAGGAACTGGAGGAAGTAGAGCTGGAGCCAGAACTAGACCTGGACCTGGACCTGGAGGCGGAGGAGGACAGCCTGGCGACAGCACTGGGCTCTGCCCTCAGCCTGCCAGTGGGAACACTTAATCGGCCACGTGGGGTAAGTCACTGTCCAGTTACCCAAGCAATTGCACCCTGAGCCCTCTGCACACCTGTACCCTCATGAACCCCACAGATACCCAGATTAACTATTCAAAAGCTCCCATGGTGAGTAAATTCCTCCCTTTATCTAAAACTCTTGCTTACTTTTTTCATCCTAGAGCCAGAGCCTTTTAAGTCCATCATCTGGATATATGCCTATGAACCAGGGTAATCTCGGGGAGGCTTGCCAGGTAAGGCCTGTCTCTTTAAGGGGCTGATGAGAGGGTGGGTGGCAGAGAGTCTTAGGATCTATAGGGGTTGTGGGAAACTTTAGAAACCCCTGAGGTTTAATCGGTGTCCTACAAAAAAGAAGACAGTGAACAACCCAATCTCTTTCTTTTTTTTTGTTTGTTTGTTTGGGTTTTTTTGAGGAAGATTAGCCTTGAGCTAACTGCTGCCAATCCTCCTCTTTTTGTTGAGGAAGACTGGCCCTGAGCTAACATCCGTGCCCATCTTCCTCTACTTTATATGTGGGACGCCTACCACAGCATGGTGTGCAAAGCGGTGCCATGTCCACCCCCGGGATCCAAACTGGCAAACCCCGGGCCGCCGAAGCGGAATGTGCGCACTTAACCGCTGCACCACCGGGCCAGCCCCCACAATCTCTTTCTAAACAAATATCTATTCTTTCCTTGTCTCTGTGTAAATCTCCATGTATTATTTTCCTCCTCAGGAGTCTGTAGTTTGTGGCAGTAGTGAACGGTGCCCCCGTCCAGCCTCTCTGCACCCAATGCCACGAGGACGCCTGGCATCAGAGTCATCAGAGGGCCATGTGACCGGTTCTGAGGCTGAGCTCCAGGAGAAGGTGTCAATGTGTAGAAGCCGGAGCCGGAGCCCACGGCCACGTGGAGACAGTGCCTACCATTCCCAGCGCCACAGCCTGCTCACTCCTGTCACCCCACTCTCTCCACCAGGGTTAGAGGAAGAGGATGTCAATGGTTATGTCATGCCAGATGCACATGTCAAAGGTGCCTGACTCTTCCTAGGGCTTTCCTCAAATCTTTCTCTAATCCCCTTTCTTCAGGCTCCTCTTAATCCTTTTATCTTCTCTGATCATATGCCTCCCTATTCATTTTTTCCTAACTTTCCCCCACCCCCCTGCCTATTACCATGAAGTTCTCCATATACCTAGCCTCTCTTCTCAACCCTCAGGTACTCCCTCCTCCCGGGAAGGCACCCTTTCTTCAGTGGGTCTCAGTTCTGTCCTGGGTACTGAAGAAGAAGATGAAGATGAGGAGTATGAATACATGAACCGGAAGAGAAGGCGCAGTCCTCCTCGTCCTCCTAGGCCAAGTTCCCTTGAGGAGCTGGGTTATGAGTACATGGATGTTGGATCAGACCTCAGTGCTTCCCTGGGCAGCACACAGAGTTGCCCACTCCACCCTGTGCCCATCATGCCCACTGCTGGCACAACTCCAGATGAGGACTATGAATATATGAATCGGCGACGTGGTGGAGGAGGTCCTGGGGGGGATTATGCAGCCATGGGCGCCTGCCCAGCAGCTGAGCAAGGGTATGAAGAGATGAGAGCTTTCCAGGGGCCTGGACACCATGCCCCCCATGTCCATTATGCCCGTCTCAAAACTCTACGCAGTTTAGAAGCCACTGACTCTGCCTTTGATAACCCTGATTACTGGCATAGCAGGCTTTTCCCCAAGGCTAATGCCCAGAGAACATAACCCGTGTTCCCTGAGGTACTCAGGGAGCATTTGATGGCAGCTAGTGCCTCTAGAGGGTACCCCTCTTCTCCCTAGTCCCTCTCCCCCACAGGTCTCAGCCCCATTTCCCCAGTCCTAGACAATTCCATTCAACCTTTGGAGGCTTTTTAAACACTTGGAGGACACAACATTCTTGTGGTATGTAGCCAGCTGTGCACTTTCTCCTCTTTCCCAATCCCATTCCTCAGCTTCGTCAGGGGAACTCCCTGGAGATATGAAGGATTACTCCCTATGTCCCCCTCTCTCAGACTTGTTGAGACCAGGCTGTAAGGAGTGACTTTGTTTCCCGTCAGCATCCTAAGGAAGAGGAAAGGGGGAAAACCCGCAAGGGAAAGAAAATTTTGGCTCATGACTCTTAACCCCCTGGAAAGAATGGGAAGCTTAAAATCTTGAGGAACAAAGAAGGAGGTTAGGAGTAGATATTAATTACTATTAATTGAGCATTTACTGTGTGCCAAGCATCATGCTGAACTTTACCTACATTATCTCAGTTAATCCTTTTACAACAATTCTATGAGCTAGGTATTATCTCATTTCACAAATAAGGAAACTGAGCCTTAAAGAGATTAAGTCAATTAAGTGGCATGTCCAGGGGTCAAAATCTTCCAATGCATATGGTCTTACTGTAAGATAGCAAGGAAAACCTGTGTAAGGCAGAGCCCTTGTAATGGGCATTGTCTTGTTTTTGCACTGAATCAAGTCTAACTCCTACAACCACAGCCTCCTACACCCAGACTTCTCATACAGGAAGCAAGGGGAAGGGGGTGGTCAGAAGGAAAAATAACTGGACATCTTTGTGTAAACTATAATCTACATGTGTTAGAAATGATCTCCACTTCTTATCTAAGGGGCAGATCCACAAGGGTCCCAAGAGCTGGGGTTTTTTTTTTTGTTTCTTTTTTTTTGGTGATGAAGCTTGTCTCTAAGCTAACATCTGTTGCCAATCTTCCTGTTTTTGCTTGAGGAAGACTGTCCCTGAGCCACATTTGTGCCCATCTTCTGTCTATGTGGGACACTGCCACAGCATGGCTTGATAGCGGTACACAGGTCCACACCCAGGGTTCCAAACCTGCGAACCCCGGGCCACTGAAGCAGAGGACACCAACTTAACCACTGTCACCCGGCTGGCCCCCCAAGAGCCACTTTTAGAAACTATTCTCATCCCGTAGTGGGAAGATTCCAGTTGGGATAGAAAGAGGACCCGGCTTCAGACCTCTGTCCCCTTGGATGCGAAACGGGGGGTATGTGTTGTTTTTTTTGTTTTGTTTTTATACATACCTGAATAAAAAATGCCAGTTTTTCAGCTTCTTGTCTGTCAAATGAAGAAAACCTTTAGTGTGCGAGACCACTCCTTTTCTCTGCTTCTCAGCAGTGGACAGCTACCATCGCATGCTTTTGGCTTGTTTTCTAACGGTCCTACTCTTGTCCCATGCAGCTTTCTTCAGCCCTACTTTTTTCCCTTAAGGGTTTTACTAAGAATCTACAAAGAATAGAGATTCCAGCAGGGAATAATAAAAAAAAAACAAGTTTGGTGAAGTTAGCAAAAGCCCTGGAGATGCACTCACTCAAGAGGCGGAATACTAAAACTCCCATGTTTCAAGACTCTTAATCTCTTTAAAAAGTCACGCTCTGAACACTTCCCTTAGGTGCCATCAAAGCCAGTTGTTGGACCAACAGTGCCATCTTCAGTGGGAGTCCAGCCTCTAGACTGGGAGGCTGTAAATGGATAATCCCTCCGGAGTCTAGCTGCCCAGTGAGTCCCTGCTCCTTGCACTCTTGGTCTCCTACACGCGCTCTGCCCCTCCCGGTTCTCCCAGCATCGGAGGACTATTGGACCGGCTGGGCCGGTCCTGCCAGTCGCTCCAGGGGTCCCGCGAAGGGCGCGACCAGCCTCCCCGCCCTTTGTGTAGTCACTCCCTACTCGCCTCGGCTCCACCCTGCTCCACCCCGCTCCACCCAGCCCGGCCGCCTCCAAACTCTTTTCCCCGCCGTAGCTCCGCCCCTTCTCCCTCAGCCCGCCCCCCTACGTTACGGGGTTTCGCTCGGCGCTCCTGGTGGATACACTTTTTCTTGGAGAGACCACGCTTCGCCTCACGCTCCCCAACGGCTCCGCCTTCCCGCCGGAGCCTGACCCTTCCCAGAGTGCCTGGCGATTCCGGCGTGCGAGGCCCTCGGAGGGCAAGGCCCCAGGGCCTGGTTTGGGGTGCGAAGAGCAAGCTGGGAATTGTAGTTTACGAGTCCGCAAGGGCGCCTAGAAACCGCCTGTGGAAAGGACTCGTTGTCCCAGCGTGCCCTGCGCCTCAGCCCGCGCGCTCGCAGCTTCTCGCTCTCGCTCGCTCGCCCGCCCGCTCCCTTGCTTGCTCGCGCTTTTGCTCGCGCTCTCCTCGCGGATTGTAGGGGCTCTAGTCACAGCTTGCGGCTGGGAAGGAAGACAGAGGCGGCGGCTCACGGGGAACGAAGCTGCAGTGGTGGTGGTGGTGGGAAGATGTCGGGCGAGGATGAGCAGCAGGAGCAAACTATCGCCGAGGACCTGGTCGTGACCAAGTATAAGATGGGGGGCGACATCGCCAACCGTGAGTGCGGCCTCAGGGGTCCCGAGATCGAGGCTGAGAGGGATAGGGAAGGGGACGGTGCTGGGCTGGCCCTGGAGGGGCTGGAGCGGTGGGGTCCTGCGGAGTGAGCTACTGAGGGCCCCGCGCCGGTCCGCTGGGGGTGGCGTGGTGGGAAGACGCTGGGTCGTGCCTGGGACCTGAGCGACCAGGCCTGGGCTGGAGCGTGTGGAGGTGCGGGCCGGCGACCGGGAAGAGCGCAGAGCGGGGCCGCCAGGCGGCTCGGACCCTAGGCCGTTCGTAAGGAGGCAAGGCGCATCTCTTGCCCCTCACCCTTCTGTCTGGATCTCTGCCGCCTCTGCTTCTGGCAGCGGCGAGGCCACCTCGAAAGGCAGCACCCAGCTGTTGGCGACGGAAGCGCCCCTCTGTTTTGTCGCGGCTCCCCGGCGTCAGGAGCCGAGCCGGCACGTGTTGCCAGGTCCCCGTGCGGATCGCCGGCTCCCTTCCTTCATTAGGGTCCCTGACATCAGCTTCCCTACCACGTGCTTTGCTGTAGTCTTTCGTTCTGTACATCAACTCTTTCTCTGATGGGAGCCCTCTTCTGCTCCTGGGCCAGCTCAGGGACCGATGGCGGGCACCCCTAGAGCTCCTAACACAACTCTTAGAGATACGTTTGGCTTTCCTAGAAGTTAATTACTGCCTCCAATGTGCAGATAACCCTAGCCATCAAATTGATTGTTCTCAGGGGCTTGACAACTTTAGGAGTGTTTTGAGGTCCTCCTCACCCCAACTAGGCAAACTTGTGAACAGTACTGAAAAGGGAGGACTCATTTTTAGATCTTAGAGGTCATTCTTAGTAGGACTGTGCCCTGTCTTTCTCAGCAGCTGCCTGCCACTCTAAGCAGATGTCTCACTTTCTGTTTTCTCTCTTTCCAATTCACCTTTCCAATTTAAAACCCAGTTAGGAGGACAGAAAATGCTTGTCTTTGAGCTTTTAAATGGTTTGGCAGTAAAGATAAGTATGTAGGATGCTTTCGGTTCTATGGCTGAAAACCTGAGTTTTTCATGCTTCCGAAGAAGCACCAAAACTTAGATCGCAGAAATCAAACCGGAACTTCAGGATGACCCATGGAGAGGGTATCTGGTATCCGGTGAACAGAACAACGCTTTATAACATTGCAGGCATTTAGTATAGTAACTCCATTTTTGGTACTTTTTAGTATTTTATGTTAGTGGTTTGGATCAGAAAAAACTTTTTTTTCTTCTTGCAGTTTATGGCTTCTGAGGCACTTGTGATCCCAGATACCAGTTTGAAACTTTTCGGTGGAATACTTCTTTGAGATCTGCTAACAGCTATAAGCTATGAGCCTGCTGAAGCCCAGGGACCTTAGATTAAGTCCCCTTGGATTATACACTTGTTTATGAGGAAATAAGTCTACATAAATTGAAGTTACTAACATAATTGGGGTGTCTGAGAAGGGAAGAAGGTAGCATTTAACAGTGCATCAGCTTCGAGTCAGCATTTCCATGTCTCCTTCCTGTTGTCCCCAACGCCTATAAATTTCTTCTAGTCTGCTTTGCCTGGAAGTGTGATACCTCTTTAAAGTTCAGTGAGAACCTCATTAAAGTTCATAACTTTGTCCTCCCACAGCGCGGCATCATGTTTGGAAAGTCTCCCTTGCCTAGGGAGACAGATTGTGTGTAGCCAGTTGTCACCTTATATGAGGGAGGGAAGGGAGTGTTGACTTTTTTATTTTAGGAAAGGAACGTAGAAATTTAGAGATTATAGGTAGATACATTCCAAGAGGCAAAACTTGTTCCCTCTTTCAGCCTTAGGGCAATGGCTGAATATTAGAAACTCTGAATCCAACTTCTCGGTATTGCTTGGATGATAATTTAGATGCCACATGTAGGGCTGACGTGGTGGGATTTTGTCCCCAGGGGTACTTCGGTCTTTGGTGGAAGCATCCTGCTCAGGTGTGTCGGTACTGAGCCTGTGTGAGAAAGGCGACGCCATGATTATGGAAGAGACAGGGAAAATTTTCAAGAAAGAAAAAGAAATGAAGAAAGGTAAATAACAGTTACCACTAATTTCCCAAGTTTGACCCTTATCCAGTCCTCTTTGTTTTATTGTAATGATGCCACCCCCTACCCAAGCTGTGGTTGAGATATTTGGAAATTTGGAATGACAAGTGGGATCCAAGCAGTTTCCTCCCCAGTCCAAACTGATTAAACTTGGGAGAGACCCTGAAGAAAATACTTCCATTTTTCTGAGAGGCAGCAGGGCTTCAAGAGAGCGAGGCAGTAAGGCTGATGATTGTGTCTTTACAGGTATTGCCTTTCCCACCAGCATTTCAGTAAATAACTGTGTATGTCACTTCTCCCCTTTGAAGAGCGACCAGGACTACATTCTCAAGGAAGGTGACTTGGTAAAAATGTAAGCTTAAACCACTTTAGAGCACTTGTCTTTTTCCTAAGCATTTATATAGTGCCGGTTGCTAATGGCTGTGCTCTGCTCTTGCCTTTTAGTGACCTTGGGGTCCATGTGGATGGCTTCATCGCTAATGTGGCTCACACTTTTGTGGTTGACGTAGCTCAGGTAGGTGGCCTGCTTTGAACTCTGTTCAACCTGTGGGAAGTTGGGGAGGGTACACTGCTGCTTGCTTCTTACTGCCACCCCTACCACCACTTAAGTTTTGAGAGAGTCTTTAGAGAAATAAAAGGAAAAAGGGTGTTTTCTCTCCTGTTTATTTCCCGGCCTTGTGTAATGGGCACAGAGATATTAACCGAATGACCAGCTGAGTTAAAGAGCTCTCCAGGAAGGCACTGATTGCATTTCCTTATCTACAGGGGACCCAAGTAACAGGGCGGAAAGCAGATGTCATTAAGGCAGCTCACCTTTGTGCTGAAGCTGCATTACGCCTGGTCAAACCTGGAAACCAGGTAAGCTGTTTAGTTCTACTCCAAAGCTTGAGAGAGCCAAAGATGCATTAGGCATCTATAGCTATTCTATATTGAACTGCCAGCTTCACCCACAGCCCACTTATAAAACAAACAGCATTTTAAAATTAGCTAGAAAATTTTCCGAAAGAGAAGAGGCAGGAGCTAAAAAGCTTAATACTAAATAGCAGTTAACTCTGAGTGCCTACCATAGACAGTTCCATGCTTGGTGCACCTGGACATATGGTCCCCTCCTCATGGAGCCTATAGAGATCCTTTTTCATGTTTTCGATGTGCATCTTTCCCCAGAATAATTTGAGGTAGATAGCTTACAATAAAGCACAGAAATAAAAACTCAACTTTAAAAGCTTATAAAACAAAAATCATAACAGTACCAGTAAATAGGTGGCAAAGAGAGGCCAAAAGTTGATTCTGTACCTTGCGAGGTAGTATTGGGAAGTCTAAGGATCATAAACTCACGCTGAGGGCTGCCCAGTCGACAAGTGGTTAAGTTCACGTGCTCCGCTTCAGTGGCACAGGGTTTCGCTGGTTCAGATCCTGGGTGTGGAAGTGGCACCACTCAATCAGGCCATGCTGAGGTGGCATCCCACATGCTACAACAACAAGGACCCACAACTAAAAAATATACAACTATGTACTGGAGGGATTTGGGGAGAAAAAGCAGGAAAAAAAAAAAAGAAGAGTGGCAACAGTTGTTAGCTCAGGTGCCAGGCTTTAAAAAAAATTTTTTTCAAAAAACCAAAAACTTCTCATGCTCTAATACAATTTAGCATGTTAGACTATCAGTGGAGACACTTCTCTACACTTAAATTTCTACACTTAAAAGACCGGTTCAGTCTAAACAATTGTCCTTTTTTTTTTTTTAAGATTTTAGTTTTCCTTTTTCTCCCAACCCCCCCCCCCCACCCCCGTACATAGTTGAGTATTTTTTTCACTTGTGGGTCCTTCTGGTTCTGGCATGTGGGACGCCGCCTCAGCATGGCCTGCTGAGCGGCACCATATCTGAGCCCAGGATTCGAACCAGCGAGACCCTGGATCGCTGAAGCAGAGCATGTGAACTTAACCACTCAGCCACGGGGCTGGCCCCAAGATTGTCCTTCTTTTTTCTCTCCTTTTCTGTGCTCTTATTCTTCACACTTTTCATCAATTTGTACTTCATCCTCGTTATTTAATTGCATCATTTTTACTTAAACCTCTGTCTTTGTTTCCTTATAACACCTACTTCACAGAGCTGTCATAGAGCACTTTGAATAGTGCCTGGCACATAGTAAGCACTTGTGTTAACTACTATTTGCACAGTTTTTTTTTTTTTTTTTTTAAGATTGGCACCTGAGCTAACATCTGTTGCCAATCTTATTTTTATTTTATTTTTTATTTTTTTCCTTCTCCCCAAAGCCCCCCCGTACATAGTTGTATATTCTACTAGTAGGTCTCTCTGGCTATACTATGTGGGACGCCGCTTCAGCATGGCTTGATGAGCAGTGCTGCGTCTGCGTCCAGGATCTGAAGTGGTGAAACCCTGGGCCGCCAAAGCAGAGCAGACAAACCTAACCACTCAGCCATGGGGCTGGCCCCCTGGACAGTGATTTTTTTTTTTTTTTACTATTTATATACTTTTGTGTATCTTCACTGGAAGGTAGTGTTGTGTAGTGGTTATTGAATATCTGTGATATCAGACTTTCTGAGTTCTCACCCTATTGTCACCCCTTACTGTTTAAAAATAATTTTGAGTTCAAATTTCCTGATCTGTAAAATGGGAAAAATAAAATTATGTCTTATTCTCACAGGGATGTTGTGACAATTAAGATGATCTATGTAAAGTGATTATCACAATACCTAGCATATAGTTTAACATTAGCTGTGATTATTCACTTTTTTTTTGTCTAAGAACTCTAACTTGGGTGAGGATCAGATCATGTTTGAAAGAGGTAAGAAGGGGAAAATAAGAGTTTGCTGTTCCCTCTCAATAGGTTGGAATGCCAGGTGTAGTGGAATAAACACTGGACTTGTCAGAAAACCTGGGTTTATACCAATTTCTTTCAGTTAACTGGTTTAACTCTGGCAAATCATTTAACCTTTCTGAGCCTTATTTTCCTCGACTTCTAGACTGGATATAGATCTGCCTTATTCACCTTCCAGAATTGTCTAATCTTCGTGAAAGTGCTTTATAAAATGATAGGCAAGTGTAAAGTATTGTTAGGTTGTAGGGATGAGAGAGCTATGAAATGAAAAAACAATAAGAATCATTGTGGTTGATGGAGGATATTAAAACTCTCAGTTCTTTGATGCTTCTTCTCATGGTAGATAACTTACTAGCCCTTGGTATCTCACCTTTTATTTGATCTTGTACTTCTAGAACACACAAGTGACAGAAGCCTGGAACAAAGTTGCCCACTCATTTAATTGCACGCCAATAGAAGGTGAGACCTCAGATGACAGGGTCGAGGGTCTAAGTATGAGTGGTCTAGCAGAGTTAAGGCTTTTGCTTCCTTGAGAATCCATCTGACTCTAGCACAGTCTAAGCCAAAAACCTCAGTGCCCTGGGTTTCCATAGATAGGCACTTGCTCCCGTTGCCTGCCCCATCAAACTACTTCTGTGGGTGGATTTGGAAACCTTTTGGGATTCTTGATGGCTGATGCCGTAGGCTTTGTCTTGTCCACAGGTATGCTGTCACACCAATTGAAGCAGCATGTTATCGATGGAGAGAAAACCATTATCCAGAATCCCACAGACCAGCAGAAGTAGGTGCCAATCCCACCCTACCCTTCCACCATACCAGACTAGTCAGCAATGTATTCTTCCACACTGCCAGCCTAATCTTGTCCACCTTCTACTCCAAACTCCAGGAACTACATATTGCTCTTTATGGTTCCCTTTCTCTTCCTTTTAGGAAGGACCACGAAAAAGCTGAATTTGAGGTACATGAAGTCTATGCTGTGGATGTTCTCATCAGCTCAGGAGAGGGCAAGGTGAGGAGAGTTTACTAGAGCTAGAAAAGAGGGGGGACTGAGGGTGTATTTCAAGAGCACCAGAACAGATGTGACCTAACTTACTCTTTTAGGCCAAGGATGCAGGACAGAGAACCACCATTTACAAACGAGATCCTTCTAAGCAATATGGCCTGAAAATAAAAACTTCACGTGCCTTCTTCAGCGAGGTCGAAAGGCGTTTTGATGCTATGCCGTTTACTTTAAGGTACCACTGCACTCAGCAAGGACTGGACTGGGAACCAGTCTGACTCACAGACCACACACACCCAGGAACACCCCCCCCCCCCCGCCCTTTGCCTAGACTTGTAGCGCTAGCCTGCATGCACAGGTTCTCTCCCTCTCCCCATCTCCCTCTCATTAAAGGTAATGTAAAAGAGCCATCCTAAGCGTGATTTCTGCCTGAGGGTAGGAGCTATTTAAAAACATGAGCAAAATGGTCAGACGAGATAGGGAGTTAAGGGCACCTGGATTTGTCTTCCCTTACCCAGAGCGTTTGAAGATGAGAAGAAGGCCCGGATGGGCGTGGTGGAGTGCGCCAAACACGAACTGCTGCAGCCGTTTAATGTTCTCTATGAGAAGGAGGGTGAGTTCTGAGAAGAGAGCTTCAGTTCGCAGCCCCTGGTTATATGGTCCCCTCCTCCCTATAGCTTACAGACAAGAGTATGACAAGGGAACATTTTATCAAAACACTTCCTCTCTCCCATAGGTGAATTTGTTGCCCAGTTTAAATTTACAGTTCTGCTCATGCCCAATGGCCCCATGCGGATAACCAGTGGTCCCTTTGAGCCTGACCTTTACAAGTCTGAGATGGAGGTCCAGGACGCAGAGCTCAAGGTTAGTGTGGGATGGAAGTGGTGAGCAAGTGGCATCTATCCTGGGAGTGAGGACTGAATGTCAGCCAAGTCCTGAAAAGAGCCACAATATTGAGAGTGAGACTTTGCGTTTCCTCCATATTCCTCCAAATTTGTTTTCCTTCTTCCTCCTGTTTTCCAGGCCCTCCTACAGAGTTCTGCAAGTCGGAAAACCCAGAAAAAGAAAAAAAAGAAGGTGTGTTACAGTCATCCCTCTCTGGCAGGACCAACGTGATCCCTCTATTCTGCCTTCCCGGGTCATGGTGGGGGTATAGATTTCTGTATATCCTTATTTCCCCCTTCTCAGCCCTGACCTGGAAAATTAAGGCGTTTTGTCCCCAAGTAGTTGGAAACTGACAAGTCTTCTTCCTCTTCTTTCCATGAATATAGGCCTCCAAGACTGCAGAGAATGCCACCAGTGGGGAAACATTAGAAGAGAATGAAGCTGGGGACTGAGGTGGGTCCCATCTCCCCATCTGCTGCTCCTGCCTCATCCCCTTCCCACCACACCCCAGGCTCTGTGAAGTGCAGTTCGTCTTCTCCACCCAGGACCGCCAGCAGAGCGGGATCTCCCTGCCCCCATCCCAGTCCCCCAACCCAACCCCCTTCCAACAACAACCAGCTCCAACTGACTCTGGTCTTGGGAGGCCAGGCTTCCCAGCCACCGAAGACTACTTTAAATAGAAAAGAGAAATTGAATAATAAAATCAGGAGTCAAAATCCATCGTCTTCAAGCCCCTCTTTCTAGCCTTTTTCTACTATCTGCTCGGTCAAGGTTTATGGCCCTACAACAGAACAGGGAGGAGGCTCAAGTAGCCACCACCCCTAAAAACTCAGCTGAAATCTTTTTATACCACTCTGATGTCAGCATTTTCCCATCTGTTGGGGTTTGTTCTCTTTTCCCACTCTCCCCAAGTATTTTATCTGGCCTCAAAATAGAGAGGAGCTGTTCTTCAGATTGTTTTTATTCACATGTGACAGATTCCTTTTCTGATCTCTGCTGTCTGATCAGGCCCCTCCCATTTTTAGGAGCTGGAGCCTGCATTTACCAAGGGATTCTCATCTATCAAATGGATCCTCATTTGTAAATCTTTTTAGTCATTTTTGTTCCACAGGACTTTTTTTTTCTTTTTTCCACAAAGCTGTAAAGAAGTAATCCATCTCAACCTTGTCCACTTCTTTGGAGTTAATGGGGTCTTCCCTTGCTCCATCTTACAAACCTGAGCTGGAAGCTCAACTCTGGTTTTGTTCCCTGTTTGAAGTATTTTGACCCCTCTCCCTTGAAAGAAAGACCAGGAACCAGAGGAGCAGACTGACTGAAGAGACACCTCCTGGCTTTCTGGAGCTATGGACTTGGATTGGATGACTTGCCAGGGGTTTGGAGAGAAAGGTGACGAATTTCAGTACCTCTGGCATGCTGTCCCAGGGAACTAGGGCTCCTGCTAACTTATAAGGTTTTTAAACACATTGGAAATGACATGGCGTTAAAATAAATTTGAATTTGCTCATAATCATGTGCCTTTGTATGCTGCTCTTATTTGATGGAGGTGGGGGAGTGTTAGTGGAAGTGGTGACCATTTGGAACTGTTTTTCTATCTTGCCGTATTCTCCCTTTCTAAAACACTTTGGGTTGGGGAAGACATAAATCCTGAATCTTCTGAATTAACATATACTAAAATTTTCTATGGCAGCTTGTGATTTAATTAAATTTTTTTTTTTTAAGGTTGGCACCTGAGCTAACATCTGTTGCCGATCTTTTTTTTTTTTCTTCTCCCCAAAGCCCCCCAGTACATAGCTGTATATTCTAGTTGTAGGTCCTTCTAGTTCTGCTCTGTGGGACGCTCCCCCAGCATGGTTTGATCAACGGTGCTAGGTCCACCCCCAGGATTTGAACCAGCGAAACCCTGGGCTGCTGAAGCGGAATGCACGAACTTAACCACTTGGCCACGGGGCCAGCCCCATCATTTTATTTACTACAGTAAAAACGCCCCTTACTGCTGACACTTGTGTTCAGGACTAGAACAGTGAATGTGTACTGCAAAAATAAGTCGCAAGTGTTTTTCTTGATTTAGGAAGCCAGGAAGAACGCCTTCATTGTTATCCAATCTTTCAGGGCCAGCCTGAGATTGGATGGATAATTTATTAGATTTGAATATCGTGTGTGAGGCATTGCTGACTTGGAGATACTATATTGAACAAAACAACACAGGTCCATTCATAAGAGCTTATTTACTGGTGGGCAATCAACAGGTGAAATCCTGGTGGACTTGATATAAAATAACTCTGCTAGGGTTTTTGTTTTCAAAATGTGTTATATTCTGATGGTGACAATACTAGAACTACTTAAGCACTTGGAATGAAGGCCCTAAATTTAAAGAAAGGTTTTTTTGAGTTAAAAAGGTGAAATACTTTATGTTAGAAAGGGAAACCACCAAACAAGGGATTATAACCAAAAGCCTTACAGTTATGTTAAATTGAGTAAGGTGAAGTCTATGGTTAAGGGTTCTTTTTCATCTTTCACAACTCAAGTTTCTTGTAACCAGGTTTGTGGGCATTTGTTTTCTGGGTGCTTCTGACCTGACCATACCGTGAGACTGAGAAGTTCTTTAACGTGACACCAAATATCATTCTTGCCCTGGAGAAGACAGACGATCTTGCTCTCCCTCTGGCCATTGGTTTGATCTTTACCCCTAGGTATAGGGAGAATCACTGAAGTATTTTCTGAACAAGATGCATCGTGGCCAGGAATCTAGTGAAATTCTGCCGCAGGCACTGTAGGGAGAGACCACAGTTTTCTAGGAAAAAATATCTTAAACAGTCACAAAGGTTTTTGTAGTACGACAGCTTTCTCGACTTCCTATTTTACCTTCTTCCACGTTCTGGAATCTTAGGACCTTTAGAAGTTCCAAGATCGAATCTCCCTGCAGCAATTTGACTTAGAAAATAAGTAAACCGGTAAAACAAGTCAGAAACGTTGGTACCGTCCGCACTTATCCATAGTAAAATGGAGGGTGCCGTCAGGAAACTACGACTCCCATGGAGCAATGAGAGGGAAAACGGAAGTAGCTATCCTTTGCTCATCTGCACCTCTAGGTTCCGTATTAGAAATATGTGCTCACGTTTAAGTAATATAATGTCTTCATAATAAGACTAGGAAAAGGGGAATTTTGTAACCCAAATTCAAAATACTATTCTCTAAGAGAACTCTTAACTCAATCACTTATCATGTACCTGACCGGCGCAGAAGGCCCTTGTTACTTCCCTTGGGCAGCTCCGCCCCCGAGGAAAGGGCGAGACAGCGGAAGTGACGACACTGAGCGCTCTCTTAAATACCCGTAGGTGGCCCTCAGCGCTCTCTCGGCCTTAGCGCCATCTTTTTCGGTGAGTGTTAGTGCTTGTTGTGTTCGGATGCCGCGTACAATCCATTAACATCTGATCTCTGCACTTATCATCATTACAGGAAACTAACTGTAGTCTTTTTCTCTTTATCCGTAGAAACCTCCACGCCATGAGAGCCAAGGTAAGCAGTCCCTGGCATTGAATTTAGACTGTAGGAGTTCGCGGGGAGACCTAGGAAAGGGGTTCCGCCATGGTTCTCAAAACGCGGGGTTCTCGAGGGTGCCCAAGGGCTACTGGGAGAGGAAGGATAGTTTGGGGAGGAGGTGGTGGGTAAGTGCTGTGGGGAGAGGGCGGAAGTAGAAGCGCACGCGGGATTCGGGCTTACGTCGGGGGTGCCGGGGCGGGGAGCGTCCAAATTGTTGATCAGGTTACTGCAACTAAGCCCTCATACTAGGGCAACAACTGCTTGGTTCTAAGTAATGCTCTTCACATCTCTACCTAAACCTGTTACTAAAACTGATGATCTCTTGTTTTATTCTTATTTTGTGTGTCTGGTTATGATTGGTTTGCCAGTGGAGGAAGAAGCGAATGCGGAGGTATGTTGAGACTTTGCCAGCACAGGAGGTGGGAGGTGGAGCACGTCTTGGACAAAACTTGGGAAGAACATCTGGTTTAGAAATCTAAAAGAACTTTGAGTGAAAATCCTTAATGAGCATTGGCTTGCCAGAGCCAGGGACGATAAAACCATTATGCTTGTTCATTTTACCACCCCCTGTATTCACATTTAAGAGGGGAGGGAAAGACTGAACTCGGGTTTGTGGGCAGGAGGTGTATTCCCGTGTCTGCTTTTCAGGCTGAAGCGCAAAAGAAGAAAGATGAGACAGAGGTCCAAGTAAACCGCTAGTTTGTGCACCCGTGGAAGCCACAGGAGCAGAAAAAAGGAAGCCAGAGGCCAGGGACGCTGGTACAAATTGTTGGACTGCATGCCCACTGTCAAGAACTTGTCTCAGTGGATGTAGAACATCCATCGCCATCTGATCGCCGCGACCACCTCTGAGAGACCCACCCTGCTCTTACCAAGCAGTCCCTTTGGTCCTTTGCCCTGGACCTGTGACATTCTGGACTAGTTCCGTTCTCGATCGTGGCTGAATGTAACACGTGTACAATAAATCATCTCTTCTGCTGTCGTAGCAGAAGAAAAAAATCGTCGTGTCTGTTCTGTGGTTTTTATGGGTCCGTAAGCTGGGGAGTCTCTTGGGAGACTGTCGGCCCTCTGACTGCCCGGTGCTGCATGTAGGGAATGGCGAGCAAGGTGCATGCGCTGTAGCCGGGGGGTGTGGGATCCGCCCCTCGGAGTTGGAGCATTGGGTGGGAAAGGGTGTGGCACACCCCAGGGGACAGGTTTCAAGGTGGTCGCGGGCAAGTTGCGGCAAACGGTGATTTCATCTCCACTGCGCTTCTAGGCTTGCTTTACCAAGCTAAGTTTGGGCTCTGCTGTGCTGGTCGGTCGGGTTGCCATGGTGACACGCAAAGCTTCCTGGGAGCTTCCTGCGGCTAGGCGCGCAAGTACTCCGCACACCATAGAGTATAGTTCCGGGTTTGGTGGCTAGAGCGACACTTCTTCCGCAGGAAGCGGAAGGGCGATAGGGTAGGCGGCTCTTTGTCGAAGCTAGAGGACCGGCAGGCGGCAGCAGCAACTACGGCGGCGGCGGCAGGTGAGGGAGGCGGGAGGCATAGGTGGAGGCCGCGCCCGGAGGGGAGGAGTCGGGGCCGGCCCAGCGGCTGGGCTCGGCCGGGCTACACAAGGCCCCCCAG
The DNA here is from genome assembly GCF_021613505.1 of Equus quagga. Lineage (NCBI taxonomy): Eukaryota > Metazoa > Chordata > Mammalia > Perissodactyla > Equidae > Equus > Equus quagga. Next base: position 12,067,634 of record NC_060267.1, on the reverse strand, counting down.
GGCCGAGACGGTTCTTCCTCACGCCCCAGGGCCGGTACCCTTTTCTGACTGACCCCGCTTCGCGAGCAAACGCCAGCTCCGTGACGTCACAGCCCTGCCCATCCCCTCAGCGTGGTGTCACCTGGAGTCCCCTTCCCCGCTTCACTTGGTGCTCCCTTAGAGTCCTGTTCGCCTGGCCCGGGCTGAGCTCCGGCGGCACCGCACATAGCCTGCCAAGCTAGAAGACTTCCCGCGGGAAACTCCTAGGACTTTTTTCGCAAACTCTGGGGTGTTGCGAAGCGTCATAATCACCGCCCCCAAGTCTACTCTGTCATCCCACTGCACTGTCAGGCGCTGCCCTCGCAAGGCTCCCCATTCGGAGTTCCTAACCCCAACTCTAGGCCGGGCTCTGATCCCCACATTCTCCTTCATCTTGGGGCAGGGCGCCCCTCACCTTTTGTTCACTCAGGACTGATTTTCCGACCGGTCTTCCTAGGCTCTCCAATTAGTTCTATCCGTTACTCTTCTTACTGGCAACTTGTCCCTTTGACAGGTGAAGTTCAGTTCGAACCCTGAGGAAAGCTTGATGTGCCGAGAGCTCTTGCCGTTTTGTCAGGTTTCTTTCTTTAACAACCACCCCACGGTCCTTCATTCTTATCCCTTCTCCCACCCAAGTCTCTGTTTTTTTCCTGTTCAGAACCCAGCAGTGATGTGGAGGTGGAGACCCACAGGAGCCCCGGACTTCACCTGAGCTACCTCAGGTATCGAACAATCCTGGGAGAGTTGGGTGGGGAGGAGTACAGTACCATATCTGATTGTCTGCGTCTGGTGGGACTTGCAACATGGGTCAGGCTTGAGTAGACGGCATTTATTTTTCACCGGCTCATGTCCCATGTTGTAGAAGTTTGTATCTTCTCTCTTACCACTCTTTCCCTTGTTTCTCTTATTCTGGGACTGCTACTTTCCTTTGGAAGAAGAGGACCCCTCTTTTACAGATTCTCCTGTAATTCTGGCCTCTTGTGTGGTCGGTTCATTGTAGGGAAATCTAAAGGCAAAGTCAAGGTAGTGAGGTGGAGGTTGGGGGGAGATCCAGGCCAAAGAAATTGGAAAGATTCCCTTGTGCTCCAGAGGAAACAGTATAAAGTTTTCCTATTTGAACAGCAGAGGGAGCCTGAACACTGTCTAGGAAAGGCTTCAGAGGTCAGACACGTGGTAGCTGGGACTCCGAGTCTTGTTGGGGGTGGAGAGAGGGGAGGGCTAGAACCCAGGCAGTGGGCTGATAATATTCCAGAGCTCTCTTGGGAAAGAGGAGACTTGAAAAGCTTTTATAGAGTTTATAAATAAAGATCTTCAATGGGGGTGAGAAACGGTGTGGTTTGATGTCAGTGGGATCTTCTTAGGGAGGGGTAGGAGGGATGTATAGAATGGAGAAAGAAAGGTCACTTGTTTCTGTGAAATTAACTCCTTCCTTCTGCCTTAACCTTGCCACAAATGGTTTTGTCCTTTCGGGGTCTGTAAGTGGAGATTCCAGCTGTAGAACTGTTCCCTTGAAATGCAGGGGAAAGGGCTGCCCATGCTGCGGTTGACAGTGGTGGTGAGCTAGGAGAGAATACTAAAAAATGACAAGTTTAGGGACTGCCCTTAAGCTGGTGACACCAGTCTCTTCACTCAGGATATCCTGAGGTCTAAAGATCTGATACTTCACAGAGCCCTCTCCTGAGATCCCATGGAAGAGGGGTTTAAGGGAAGTTTTGTCACCAGTATCCCATTACTCACAGCCCTAGTAGCTCACCAGCCCATCTTGGCCACTATTCCCAGTCTCCTCCAGCGTATTCAGACACCAACAGCAGTTTTCATTTCACTTCCACACCTTTAATAAGGTCAGTTCAGAAGGAGAAATAAAATCCAACACTATTCTCTCCCTGCCCCCTCCTTGGCCTGCCATCGTTAGTGAGATGAGGTGGCTTCACCCCAGCTCCCTCCCTCCACCATTAGCCAGGCAAGTGTGAATCATTCTGCCCCAGGCCAGGTGCACAAGGGCCTGGGCGGGACTTCTGAGAAGCCAGCCAGTCCAGGCAGAATTCTCATCCCTTAATTTCTCCATCTCCAAAGCCACTGCCCCTTTAGCCTGCCTCTTGCTGGACTGCCTGCTCTATAGTTGGGAAGAGTGTGGCCTCTCTGGAGGACTCCTGTTTGACACAGTTCCTCTCTTTCCTAGCAGTCACCAAGGGTGGCAAGAAAAGGAAGAAAGCCCTGAGTTGGGGGGGACCAGGATGCCTGACCGGGACAGCTATGCCAACGGCACTGGGAGCAGCACTGGAGGCCCTGGAGGCGGTGGCAGCGAGGAAGCTAGTGGGACAGGAGCAGGCAGTGGCGGGGCCAGCTCAGATGCCATCTGCAGAGACTTCCTGAGGAACGTATGCAAGCGAGGCAAGCGTTGCCGCTATCGCCATCCAGACATGAGTGAAGTGTCCAACTTGGGAGTGAGCAAAAATGAGTTCATCTTCTGCCATGACTTCCAGAACAAGGAGTGTAGTCGCCCAAACTGCCGATTCATCCATGGCTCCAAGGAGGATGAGGATGGCTATAAGAAGACGGGAGAGCTTCCCCCTCGGCTGAGACAGAAAGTAGCGGCCGGCCTGGGCCTTTCACCAGCTGACCTACCAAATGGCAAGGAGGAGGTCCCTATCTGCCGTGACTTTCTCAAGGGTGACTGCCAGAGAGGAGCCAAGTGCAAGTTCCGTCACCTGCAACGGGATTTTGAGTTTGATGCTCGGGGTGGAGGAGGCACTGGTGGTGGGGGCTCAACAGGCCCAGTCCCCCCAGGACGACGTCATGATCTCTATGATATCTACGACCTCCCTGACAGGGGCTTTGAGGATCATGAACCAGGCCCCAAGCGCCGGCGAGGTGGATGCTGCCCCCCAGATGGCCCCCATTTTGAATCATACGAATATAGCCTGGCTCCACCCCGAGGGGTAGAGTGCAGGCTGCTAGAGGAGGAGAATGCCATGCTCAGGAAGCGGGTAGAAGAGCTAAAGAAGCAGGTCAGCAACCTGCTGGCCACCAATGAGGTACTGCTGGAACAAAATGCTCAGTTCCGCAATCAGGCCAAGGTCATGACCCTGAGCTCCACTGCACCAGCGACTGAGCAGACTCTGGCCCCCACCGTGGGCACTGTTGCCACTTTTAACCATGGCATTGCCCAGACTCACACTACTCTCAGCAGCCAGGCTCTACAGCCTCGACCTGTGTCCCAGCAAGAACTGGTGGCCCCTGCTGGAGCTCCAGCTGCTCCCCCAACTAATGCTGCACCTCCTGCTGCTCCACCACCCCCACCCCCACACTTGAACCCAGAGATCACACCACTGTCAGCTGCTCTGGCTCAAACAATTGCCCAGGGAATGGCACCCCCACCTGTCTCCATGGCTCCTGTGGCTGTATCTGTGGCTCCTGTGGCCCCTGTGGCTGTATCGATGGCCCAACCTTTGGCAGGAATCACAATGAGCCATACCACCACTCCCATGGTGACTTACCCCATCGCTTCCCAGAGCATGCGTATCACAGCCATGCCACACTGATGGGCCTAATGGACACTCCTCTGGTATAGCCTCCCAGGGCTGGGGTTGAGGGGCCCTTTACTCACCCACTCGCCTAGCCCTCCCAGGCCCTGTCTGAAGGGCTCACTCAAGAACTAGGACAAGAGACTACAAGGAGTTGTCTTCTGAGAAAGGGTTGGGCTGGTGTGTTTTCTCTCACCTCCCCTTTATGAGGGTTCTCTTGTCCATCTTCCTTCAAGCCTCACAGAGGGGGCTTGCATAGGAGTACAGACTGAAGCCCGCAGAGAGGAAGGACTGACTAAGGGGCTGTATGTCCCCTGATGGGAAGTTGGGGACATCCCTGGTATTGTCCTCTCTTCTGCACAGCACAGGTTCCAGCACTGGCTTTGGAAGAAAAAAATACCCTGCCTAGAGGGAAAGCCAGGAAAGATTGGGAAGTGGGTGGCTAGGAGAGAAGGCCTGATAGGAGCCTTCAGACAATTTGGGGCCTAGTTGAGTTGGACAATACAGGAACTGCTCCCAGGCCCGTGGGAAGGCGGGGACCATAGTACTCCAGCCCAGAGACTAGGGGAGCATTCATTACCTTGGCTTGGCCTGGAAATCCATAGGGCAGGGCCCACCACTTTCCAAAGAAATAAAAAAACAATTATTTTTAACAAATGGAGGCAGTAAAAATTTGCTTAGATATTCTGTGTGGAATATGGGAGCAGTAAATAGATGTCATGCCAAAATGGGATAAAGACCCCACCCTCACATAGCTTGGGTAAGGTTGGATGGAAGCCAGTGAAGATGGGTAGGGACCCAGAACAAGACCAAATGGGGCTTTGGGGAAGGGACTTTGTGGGGTAAAAGCATTGGAGCCATCTAGTCTAGTTTAAAAATAGTCCCATCTGTTCTGGTTTCTATGTGCATGTACTATTCCCAGGTTGCCTTAGTAACCAGGGCTCCTAGGGTCATTTAGGGGGGCGGGTACTAAGGAGGGTGGATGTTCTGGGAAATGGGAATGGGATATGTATTGACAGATCCTTCCCTTATTCAAACAGCAGGGCAGGTGGCGGTTGCTCTCTGAGTTCTTGATGGCAGTTAATGTCCTTCTTACTCCATCCCTTCCTTAGTAACCAATGCCTTAAGCCTTCAAGGCTTGGGAGGTGCTGGGAAAAGGAGAGTTCTTCTGGGGACACAAGCCTCAGAGTTCATCCCTTTCTTCCCTCTGCCTCCACATAGGACCACAGAAGTTTTAAATCCAATTTAGAGTCAGTAAAGCCAAGGGCCCCAGTAGCCAAACTTCAGCTCCTCCTCAGCTCATGGCTGATGTAGGGGAAACAACTCAGGTGTCTAGTTTAATGAGACAGTGCATGTGCGGGTAGAGAAAGCGATCCTGGGTTTTGCTCCCCCATCATGTCTCCTTCTACCTCTTGCTCTCTTGTCTGGTTGATCACTCAGGTTACACCTGGGGTTGGAGATGGGCTAGGTAGGTCAAGGCCGGTCATTTAAAAAAAAAAAAAGAATGGGCCTAAAGACCAAAAATGGGCAAATACTGAAATGTTTGTGGATTTTAGAAGCCACACTGATAAGCTTAATGTTGGTTTTCTGGCACAATTTTGCATTATTAAAAGAGATGGTTTATGAACATTTAGAGAAAAATGTGATCATAGATACCAGCGTGAACTCATCCCAGCCAAATCCTGACTGACTTTATTTTGTCTTTGCCTAAAGAGGTAGACTTAGGAAACTAGACGTTGTATGTCCTTTATTAACATTCTCCTGTTAAAGACCACCAGGAATGCACATGTAGTTGAACAAGTTGGGTTTAATGCTCATTGCAGTGATGGAGGGAACATGCTATGGGGAACCATGGTGTCTTAGCAAGAGGGTGTTAGAGAGAACTTACAGGACTTGGGCTTTGGTTAAGTGATTTTGGGGAAGGTTCAAGGAAGTGGGGCTTCACCCTGGATTCGGTGCTGTCAGGGAAGCAGGGATAATTCTATGATTGGGTATCTTATCTAGGAAAAGGGCCAACTAAAGTGAAGCTGAAGCTGTAATTGGTAATGAAGCAGCAATCACTTGGCTGGGAGAGGGGGATGTTTGCCATTTTTGAATTTGCATACTCACCTTGTTTTGTGCTTAAACAAAATTATGAAGTGGTCTTGTCTTTTTGCCTCACTTCATCACAGTCGCTCAGTGCCCTTGTCTGATGTTGGTGTTTTGTGAGATTGTTTGTCTCCAACAAGAGAGCACCATTTCCTAGCTGTGATCCCAGGTCATTTCGTACCTGCTAAGTCATTGCAGAAATGAGAATAATTATGGGCTAATTAATAGTAGAGTTTGGTGGAATCAAAACTGAACATTTGTGCCTAGTAAATGTTGATTAGTCCATTCATGTTAGAGAAATCTCTAGTCTCCCGTGATATAGCTAAGGGCTATGTGTTTTGTTTTTTTTAACTTGTATAAAAGTATGAGAAGCCCTGTTATCAACAGTAACACAAGGAAGTACTAGGTGATACTGAAAGTGTCTGTAACTTGGATTGACTAAATTAATCCAAGGGGTCAATTTGGATGATTTTGATTGACCCTCCCCCTAAAAAATTGCTTGAGCCTGTCTGAGGAGCAAATGCAGAGATCTACATTAATTCACATGAGAACAACACGGGACTTCCAACTGGCTACAAAAAATTAAAATCTTAGTCCTCATAATATGTCAGTTCATAAAAAGAGTCTGCTGTGTTCTAGGCACCTTTCTAAGAGCTCCATAAAGGTAACCATAGTCATGCATTGTAAATATAGCAGTTCTACCATGTCTGAGTGGAACCACTCCTACAGCATTGTGTGTTCTTCTAAGTGTAGTTTTTAAAGGGGGCCGTTGACAAATCAGTGGAATAGGTGAGAAAAATTGACAAGACTGAGGGGAGACCCCATAGATGTCTTCAGGTATTTGAAGGGCTGCCCAATGGAGAAAAGGTCCTACGTTGCTGCATAGGAAATAAACGGAGTTGTAGAATAATAGCTAACATTTACTGAGTACTCAATATAAGCCAAGGCACTGTGCTGAGCACTTTACATGCAATCTCTTGACACGATGGGTACTATTTTTGTGCCTGTTTTGCCCAGGAGAAAGCAGGCTTAAAGAGGGTAATTAACCGAGGGTTCCACAACTATTAAAGAACGGAGCCAGGAATCTATTCAGGCAGTCTGACTCCAGACTTGGTATGAAAGTTCTAATGATAGAGCCATCCAACAATGGGACCACTACTTTGCAGTAACCTGCAAGGAATAATACAGAGGAAATTTCCTCAAATCCTGTTGCCCCTTCCATCTTGGAGAGTGGGCTGGGACCAGGTTACCACATCCAACCCTCTGCCTCCCCTAGGGGGCAATTGTAGTTTACATATAAATGCAGATTGCAAATCCAGGAAATCTTGGTGCTCTCCTTACTTAGACACTTCCTCTAACAAATGGCCATCCTTTTCCTGTTACCCACTTACTGCTTACCACCACCAGGTGGCACCTGGGCAGCAGAATTGGCAATGGGCGGGGACCCACCCTGTTTACTTGTTCTGGTGCCTGCATTGCAGCTGTTGATCGTGTGGCTCCTGGGTCCCAGCTTGGAAGAGACCTTCCTGAGGCTGAGCTTTCATCCTCCATATACCATCTTCGGGGGGGGGGGGGGGGTGTCTGATAATCTAGATGGGGTGAGAAAGGGGAGGAGTTTGGAAAGGAACCTCCATAGGTCACCCTGTCCATCCTCCCGTCTGAGGGACCCCCTCCCCCTACTCCAGTGCTTTGCAATTTTCAGTTTATAGAGAGGTTTCCCACTAAGGAGGTTCATCTATTTTCCTGCTATAGTTCTGCTTCATCAGTTGGTGAGCCGATCACTTTTATCTCCTCCAAATTCCTTGAGCTCTTTTTCTACCTCCTCACCTCTAAGTATAAGGAGGATATAGGAGGCAGATAGAAAATTGTTCTTTATACAGTTCTGCAAACTGAATGAAGCAGTCTAGACACTGTTAGCCTCAAAGAAGTAGAGAAAGGGAAGTAAGAAAGTTTAAAATTAAAAGAGGAAGGCTGGGCAGCAATTGGTTTTAAGCAGCTTTGATGAAACACAGCCTGATGAAATCTATGCCCTGCAGAGCCAGATAAAATTTATCAGCTGGAGATCTAATCTCTCCCCAGCAGTCAACCCTAGTTCTCCTGCTGCATCAAACAGAGTAACACAACAGGACCCACATATACTGCATTAAAAGGTAATCATCTTATGACCAACCCTTCTCTCCTGGGCTTCCAGTCAGTCTAGTTTCTGTGTCTCTGGACAACACTCCACCTCTGAGTTCAGTTCACTAGTAACAGTGGTCATCATCAGTACCCTGCACTTTTCCCTTCCTAAACCTGCACGGTACAATGTAGAACTGCGTTAGTTCCACATCTGACTGTATTCCAAACCTTCCTTCCAACTCAGGCAAGTGAGAAAAAGAATCATCTCATTACTCTTGGTTTCTCAATTTAGTGTCCTAGCAGTTCCTCAGGGTCAGAAAATTCTTGGAAAGTGTAATCATTTCTGCTGCAGCGTGCAGCTGACCCTCGTCCCCCCTTCCCCCCGCTCCCCCCTCCTTCGTTTCTGGAGTCCATTGTTTTAATCTGCCCTCTGATAGAGATAGAATGGACTAACTCTGGGAGAGTTCTAAAAAGAAAGCAAGTCTCACTTCCTCTTCACTCCGCTTCGCCCCCCTCCCCCCTTCCCTGAATGCTGGTTTGTCTCAACTCTGTAATTCTTGGATTCTCCAGTTTTCTCTAGTGTCTGTCGTTACACTGCATAGAGAACGTAGAGGACTGGGGACACGATAGACAGGGTTGGTCATCGAACATTTTCATTCCCAATAGCATATCTTCCTTTCTTTTTGTAAGTACAGCCAGGAAAAAAATTGAAGGATAAGAAATGTGCTTAGAGTATAAAAGCTAGGGAAAGCTGACAAATCAACATGTAGGAATCTCGACCAAACCCTGCCAAACCGTCCGAATGGATTGGAAGGCAATCCTGACCCTTCACAACTGAACCTCGCAACTCCAACTCCTTCAAAAACCCAGTAATTGGCGGTGCGGCTCTGCATGACGTCATACCACAGGCGCTCCAGTCCCACGTGGGGGACCTCCTGGGCCCGGCTCCCTTCTTTAAATGGTACACCACGCCTCCTTCTCTTTCTGGCCAATCAAATGCCTCTCTTTAGCCTCTTTCCTCCTTTTCCCGCCATCTCAGACCTCCCATCTTGGCACGCTGGTCCAATCAAGGAGGTCCTGCCTCTCCGGAGGCCTCTCCCAGGCCCGCGGAAGAGAGGCAGGGTTTCAATTTTTTGACTCCACCTTAGTCTGTGAGGTGCGCACCAACCCGAGCCGCCAGAAAGAGGGGGCGTGGCTTGAAGTCCCCTCCCCCATTCTGGGGTTTACGGTTTGCAGCGGGAGCTAGTTGCGAGACGAGGCAACCTCTAGCCGTTGTGTGGGTCGGGCGGATCCTCCCAGAGGTGGCACCATGGAGCGCTCCCCTGGAGACGACTCCAGCCCCAGCCCCAGCCCCGTGGAGCAGCCCTCTGCTCCTTCTGACCCCCCTGACCAGCCCCCCACTGCTCACACGAAGCCGAATCCGAGTTCTGGGAACCAACCCGCCGCCCCAAGTGCTGCCGGTGAGGCCCTGGCGGTGCTGTCTTCGTTCGGGCGGCGGTTGCTGGTGCTGGTGCCGGTGTACCTGGCCGGGGCAATAGGACTCAGCGTCGGTTTCGTGCTCTTCGGCCTCGCCCTCTACCTGGGCTGGCGCCGGGTCCGCGACAAGAAAGAACGGAGTCTTCGAGTAGCGCGGCAGCTGCTGGACGACGAGGAGCAGCTCACGGCGAAAACACTTTATATGAGCCATCGAGAGCTACCTGCCTGGGTGAGCGACCACCCTCGATCCTCAGTGCAGTAGAGTCCCCTTCTAGCCCCTCAGTTCTAGGGCTCTCCCTCCCTACCCTAAAGTCAGCGCCCCGCCCTTGGGACAGTGGTCCCCAGACTTTCCCCTCTCACCCCGCTGGCCGCCAGCCTCTGGGACGCGCCACTCTTGGGACCGGCTCTCCAGTCTCCTCTCCCCCGCCCCCCCGCACGCCCAGATCCGGATCCTTACACAGAATCAGTCCTCCTTCCTCTCCGCTTGGCAAGAGCAGTAATGTTCGGGGAGCCCGCCTCCCTCCCCGCCAGGCCGCTCGAGCGCCCCTCCTCGCCCTGGGGCCACTCGCGCCGCGGCCGCTCCTGGGCATCCCCGAAACCGCTGCCGCTCTGAGGGTTCCCTATCCTCTCCTGTCCTCTCAAGACTTTGTACCTATTTAAGGCCATGGGTTCTTCTTGCTTTCCCCCCCTCTTATCCCCGGGTACCCGCTGGGAACCAGCCCCGGGAGCACTGCCCCGCCAAGCCCCCGCACCTGGACCAATCCTCTGGCCCTCGCCTTCCAGCCTCAGGCGGCCGGGCCGCAGCGCGGCGGAGGCAGCTGCTGGCCGAAGGGCGGGGGTGCTGGGGGAGGGGAGTGCGACTGCGGCAGTGCCCGTTGCCCACACTCCACCGCCCCTGGCCGGCCCCACCCTTTTCCGGACTGTGGGCTGCGCGTGCTTGGTTGGGGCCAGGACCCTTATTTCTACGCCCCCTCTCCTGTGGTGAGGGGCCGGATGCCTTCTCTCTGACCTAGCAGAGGCTGCACCCCGTTACCCGGCCCCTCCCTGTCCCTCCGGTCCTGCTTCTCCTTAGCAGAGGTGCCGGTCTAGGGGGACGATGGCAGAAGAGAGGAATCAAAGTTGACACTAGGCAGGCAGAGCCATGGTGCCCAGGCCCTCGACTGGGGAGGAGAAAGGAGGAGAAACGGTCCTAGGGGACTCATTGCTCAGGCAGCAGCTGTCTCTGTTCCCCCTACTCATCATGGAAACTAATCTTTCTCCTGAAGCAGCTACCCCATCTCTTCCCCTCCATTCAAAGCACTTCCTTCTTTCCTATAAAAGGAGTCACACTGATAAAAAGAAAGAAAGAAAAAACACGGCCAGGGCCCAAGTAGCTCTTCTGGCCCCTCCCTGACTCCAGGAGCTGGTTCCCTCTTCACCTTCTTGGTGTACAAGCCCCAGTCCGAGGGGAGGAAGGAAGGCTGGAAAAAGGAACCAGGACTTCTCCGATCCCAGGATTTCCTCCTCAAACTCTGATTTGACAGGACCTCCCCCTCCAGAAAGAATGTGTCCTTCTCCCTTCTCTTCTGTGCCCCAGCAGCTGTCATCATTTCACATCCCTGAGCTATCCACAAAACTGCTCTGTGTGGCCTACACCCTGTCAGCTCCCCTTGTCAGAGAGACCACAGTGCCCCCCTGCCCTGGGGAGGAATGAATCCTCAGGACATCCTAACCCCTCCCCCAGCCCCTGAGTGGGAGGAGGCCCGGTCACACTTATGTTTTCTTTTCTCTGTGGGCATCCCACCTGGCATCTTAGTAGGAAATCACTGGTGGAGCGTGTGCTCATCTTTATCTCTGCCTTCCCCACCTCCAGGTCAGCTTCCCAGATGTGGAAAAGGCTGAGTGGCTAAATAAGGTGAGGGTTGATTGTCTTGATTTTTATTTTTCACGAGGGGGGCATGGGGTTCGTTCCTCTTGCCAGGCCCTACCACACCTCAATTCTAGCCTAGTTCCCAGGGCCCCCTGTCGGGAGGATTCTGAAGGAACTTGCCTTTAGAGGGAGGATTGGGCTCTCCTATGATGGGCTCCCTCTCCTCTCAGATTGTGGCCCAGGTCTGGCCCTTCCTGGGCCAGTATATGGAGAAGCTTTTGGCTGAAACTGTGGCCCCAGCTGTTCGAGGATCTAACACCCACCTGCAAACATTTACATTTACACGAGTGGAACTGGGTGAAAAGGTATACGTAGGGGTAAAATAATGGAAGGGAAGAGATGGGATAGGGAAGGTGGGTGGCGAAAGGGGACTGGGGTACCCCTCCCGTTCCTTCTCCTCTCTCTCAAGAACTCATCTCTCTCCAGCCATTGCGCATCCTAGGAGTCAAAGTTCACACTGGTCAGAGCAAACAACAGATCCTGCTGGACTTGAACATCAGGTAATGCCACTCACCAGTCTTCCCACTTCCCCTTCAACAGGATCCTGGTCCCTCTGACTACTTCACTCCCCCTGCCCCACTTCAGCGTAGTACTAACCCTCTTTGTTTTCTTCCTCACCAATCCCCAGCTATGTAGGTGACGTACAGATTGATGTGGAAGTGAAGAAATATTTCTGCAAAGCAGGAGTCAAGGGCATGCAGGTGCGGCAGATGTCAGGGGCCCCCATAATAAGGAGCCTTTGCCCTAAGTTTCACTGGACATGGGGAAGTGGGAGGTTGGAAAAACCAAGGCTGGGAAGTGTGGGAGGGGGAGAAGTCCTTTTCTGAGGAAAGGCTTTGATCTTCTTTTGCCCCAGCTACATGGTGTCTTGCGGGTGATCCTTGAGCCACTCATTGGGGACCTTCCTATCGTGGGGGCTGTGTCAATGTTCTTTATCCGACGCCCGGTAAGGGAAAACGTTGAGGGGGATGGGGAAGCAGGGGGAACAGGATTGGGAGGGTGAGGCTGCCAGCTATGAGGAATGGTTGGAGGGAATTGACAAGAAGGCTGAGGGGTCTGGCAATTGTTGGGTGGGTGTGACCACACCACCATAGGCTCTGTGCTGATCCCCCTGCCCTTCCCTTCCAGACCCTAGATATCAACTGGACAGGGATGACCAACCTGCTGGATATCCCAGGACTCAGGTATCAGGGACTTACTGAGCACCTGCTAAGTGTTCCAGCCCTGGCTGGGGTTTAAGGGATACAAAACAGTAAAGAGTGCTGCCGGTGCCAGCAGGACCTTGACCCTAGTTGGAGGGATAAGACAGATACCCTTGAAAAGTTTCATACTGTAACTCTTCTTCTGTGGGGGCAGCATGCATTTTGGTAGAGAACCAAGAGGGCTGCAGACTGTTCAGCAGGGGCAGTAAGAGAAAGAAGAGCTGGGATGGCAGTGAAGGGACAGAGCAGTGGGAGGGAAATTAGGGTAGAAGTAGCAAAAAGAGATTTTCAAGACAGGACTTCCCTCTAGCTTTAGGTCTCTCTTGGTTGTGGGAACGGAGCTGGGGGTGGGGGGATACTGGAAGGTGGGGCTACACTCACTTCCTCTTCTACTCCTTGATTTAGCTCACTCTCTGACACCATGATAATGGATTCTATCGCTGCCTTTCTCGTGTTGCCCAACCGATTATTGGTGCCCCTTGTGCCTGACCTTCAAGATGTGGCCCAGTTGCGTTCCCCTCTTCCCAGGGTATGGCCTCTCCCCCAGGAGATAGATCCTTCTCTCTGACCCTGTGCTGCGTCCTTAGTTTCTCATTATCTGATTCCTGCTCTCAGGGCATTATTCGGATTCATCTGCTTGCTGCTCGACGGCTGAGCTCCAAGGACAAATACGTCAAGGGCCTGATTGAGGGCAAGTCAGACCCCTACGCGCTTGTGAGAGTGGGCACCCAGACGTTCTGCAGTCGTGTCATCAATGAGGAACTCAACCCCCAGTGGGGAGAGACTTATGAGGTGGGAGAGCTGAGGAGTGGGGCTGTGTGGAATGGGGCGGCCCCAGGAGGTTGTGAAAGAAGATGCTGATTGATGCTCCTTGCAACTGCAGCCCATGAGGCCCTGATCCCTCTGTGTTCTTCAGGTGATAGTACACGAGGTCCCAGGGCAGGAGATTGAGGTGGAGGTGTTTGACAAGGATCCAGACAAAGATGACTTTCTGGGCAGGTGAGACTCTGCCTCTGTTAGGATTCTAAAGCCCCAATGCTACAAGGTCCCAGGGGTAATTATAACCCTTTTTTGGGCCTGAGAATCATGTATCATTTTCCTTCCCAACCTCCCCACCCCTCGTCCTCACATGCACACATACACATAAATGTTTCCCGAGTATAAGTTGAAGGGAGTCTGAGATCTGCCAGTTATTTCTAGGTGGGTGAGTGAAGGGCCAGTGTCATGCTACTAATTATAACACTCCTCTTTTTTCCCTTTCATTGCCGCTCCCTCTCCCCTCACCCCCCAGAATGAAGCTGGATGTAGGGAAGGTATTGCAGGCTGGAGTACTGGATGATGTAAGTTGAGAGAAGAGAAAGGGGGGTGTCTCACCCACTGAGCAGACAATAGTTGCTGCACTGGCAGGGGAGAGGTGGGTGTCTGATCTCTACTACACCTCATTCTCTTCTACCTCTCCTTCCAGTGGTTCCCTCTTCAAGGCGGGCAAGGCCAAGTTCACCTAAGGCTAGAATGGCTGTCGCTTTTGCCAGATGCAGAAAAACTGGAGGAGGTAACCAACATGGGAAACAGGAAGCTTGTAGGGAGAAATAGGTCGCTGGAAGTATAGGGACCTGGGGGGAACCAAGGTCTGACTACTACCAACCCCTCAGGTTCTACAGTGGAATCGAGGCATCTCCTCCCGACCAGAGCCCCCATCAGCTGCCATCTTAGCTGTCTATCTGGATCGGGCCCAGGATCTTCCTGTGAGTGTGGTTTCTGAGGACAGGTGAACAGGGAACCCTGATGCACATTCCCACACCCTCCCTTGCCCCAGCCTGCTTTGCTCTTGAAGCAACAATGTGTGACACAAGGGTTCCAAGGAGGGGATCAGAGCCACGTCAGAGAAAAGATTCTGATGAGAGCCCACCTTCCTTCTCTGAAACAAAACCAAAACACCCAAGATGGTGACTTCTGAATTTTACCCCCTACAGCTGAAGAAGGGGAACAAGGAACCTAACCCCATGGTACAGCTGTCAATTCAGGATGTGACCCAGGAGAGCAAGGTGAGGGCCAAGACGTCATGTGTGGGCCCAGGGGGAGGGAGGACCATTCTTGGGATTAAGTCTCCCAGTTAGAATGCCTGCAAGGGCTAGGTGTTCTGGAGAAACAGGAACGGTACTGTGCAGGTGCCCTTAATCACATCCTGCACATCTCCAGGCACTCTACAGCACCAACTGCCCAGTGTGGGAGGAGGCCTTCCGGTTCTTCCTGCAAGACCCTCGAAGCCAGGAGCTTGATGTGCAGGTGAGATAATCACCTATTTGGCCCCTCCTCAGTACCCTGTTCGGTCTTCCCAGATCTCGATCATTTCTTCTCTCCATCTTCTCCTTTGAACTCTTTTCAATCTGCCTAGTTTCTCCACCTCCTCCACTCTCTCTCTGCTATTCCCCACTTATCACTCTAGAATCGTTTTTTATAATTAAGAATTGTACACTCAAAATGAGTGATTTTATGGTGTGTAAATTATGCCTCAATAAAATTATTTCTTTAAAAAAGAACATATTGAGTACCTCTTAGATACCTAGCATTTTAAAGTTCATAGAAAAAGCATAAAACAGAGTATCTGCCTTCACAAAACTTACTCGTTAGTTTCATAACTGACAAGACACACATATATAAAACCAAGGATGATATATATATAATATATCCAAGAATGATTAAATATTAACTAGTGCATGTAAAATTCCCATAGTACAGTGCTAAGGATGGCCAGAGAAAGGTATAGAGGCTGGAGTAACTAGAGAGATTTTGTGAAGGAACTAGGATTTTAAGTGGGCCTTGAAGGGATAAGTAGGATTTCAATAGGCAGAGAGAAGGAGAATGAGAATTTTTCAGGTAAAGGGAACAGAATGAACAAAGTTGGAAGGGACCATGGACTGGGCAGAGGACTGGAGAAAGATGGCCTTGAGTGGAGCAGAAGGTTTGTGATTGGCACAGAGAGAATAAAGCTGCAGCCATGTTGTAAATTTCCCCAGTATGTCTCCCTTCTCCCTAATCTCTTCACTACATCCCCCAATCCTGTGCCTACAGGTGAAGGATGACTCCAGGGCCCTGACTTTAGGGGCACTGACCCTGCCTCTGGCTCGCCTGCTGACTGCCCCTGAACTCACCCTGGACCAGTGGTTCCAGCTCAGCAGCTCTGGCCCGAACACCAGGCTCTACATGAAGCTGGTTATGAGGGTATGGAGATGGAGGAAGTGTGAGGGTGGGGAAGGGCCTTGTGGATTCCTTGGTATGAAGAGTAAGGAAGGGGAATCCTCTAAGATTAAATGAGCTAGTACATGTGGAAGCACCGAGCAGGCACATAAAAAATGTTTGCTCATCTAACTGGGGAAAGAAATGGTGTATGAGCAGGGCAAGTGTGGAGGGAACCCTCTGGAGACGAGCCCAGACAAGGCAAGGACTTGGTTTCCTGTCCAAGCCCCTACTCTGCCCCCACCCCACGTACCTTGCCTGCTGGTGGCTAGCTGCACTTCTTTGATTTGACAATCGCATTACCCTTCACAGATCTTGTATTTGGATTCATCAGAATTGCGCTTCCCTGCCATGCCTGATTCTCCTGGGCCTTGGGACCTGGACAATGAGAATCCTCAGATAGGCAGCAGTGTGGACATCCCACCTCGACCCTGTCACACTACTCCTGACAGTCACTTTGGGACTGAGGTGAGTTTATATCTAGAAAGGACTAGGGTCCGTTCACCAACCCCTAGATGTATAAAGCCTGTTTCAGGTCTGGTTCTGACAGGTTTCTCTCTCTTTGACTGCTCTCTGGTGCCCCTGTCTGTCCCTTTTACAGAATGTGCTTCGGATCCATGTATTAGAGGCCCAGGACCTGATTGCCAAAGACCGTTTCTTGGGGGGTTTGGTGAAGGGCAAGTCAGACCCCTATGTCAAACTAAAGCTGGCAGGACGAAGCTTCCGGAGCCGTGTTATTCGGGAAGATCTCAATCCCCGCTGGAATGAGGTTTTTGAGGTCAGAATCAAGTGGCCAGGCCTCTTCCCAGTCCCGCCCTGTTCTTCCACCTAGCTCTGAGAGTGCTTCAGAAAACCTCTGGAGCTCAGTTGATTGGGGGGGGGGTCCAGTCATTTGGAGAAGAAAAGAAGGGAATCCCCTTTGTCCGTACTATTTCCTCCCACTAGGTGATCGTTACATCAATTCCAGGCCAAGAGCTGGAGGTTGAGGTTTTTGACAAGGACCTGGACAAGGATGACTTTCTGGGCAGGTGAGAGGGTAGGACTCCAGAGGGGCAACCAGGCTGGGCCTCTGTGTGCCCTGGAAGTCTGGCCTCGGGGAGACAGGGGTTTGGCTGTGACCATCGGCCTTTTCTTAACCTTTCTCCTCCACAGGTGTAAAGTGAGTCTCACCACAGTTCTCAACAGTGGCTTCCTTGATGAGGTGAGCATGGGGTCAGAGTCAACAGTCCCTCCCAGTCGTGACCCACATCTCACTCTCATGGTCCCTCTGTCCCCACATCCCCAAGTCTGAACCCTGCCTACTTCCGCAGTGGCTCACCCTGGAGGACGTCCCATCTGGCCGTCTGCACTTGCGTCTGGAGCGTTTGAGCCCCCGTCCCACTGCTGCTGAGTTAGAGGAGGTGAGGAAGGAAGGGACCCCAGGTGGGTCACGCTGAACTCGTCTCTGAGCCTTCAAGGCAGATGCCAGGCCCCGGGGTGTCAGTCAGCACACTCCGAGCCCTGTGTACCCTCCCCAGGTGCTACAGGTGAACAGTTTGATTCAGACCCAGAAGAGTGCAGAACTGGCGGCGGCCCTGTTGTCTGTCTACCTAGAACGGGCTGAGGATCTGCCGGTGAGCCCTGCTCCCATGCCCGTAGCGCCTGGCCCTTCTTCCGCCACCCTCAGGTCTAGATGGTCCTGGTATATTTGGAACAGTAAATTCCAAATTCCTCTCTTTCCCAGGGTTGTGCTGTGGTGGGAAGAAATGTCTGTCCGTGGCCACAGGGGTGGTGGCTGTCAAGTGATAATGGGGACATGGCCGCTGGCTGTAGATGTCACTTGTGAGGGGAGGGGTGGATCTGTCTAACTAGGGCCAAATTTAAGACTAACACCATGTTCTCTCTGCAGCTCCGAAAGGGCACCAAGCCTCCCAGCCCTTATGCCACTCTCACCGTGGGAGATGCTACTCATAAGACGAAGGTAATAGGAAATGTGGGACAGCTGAGAGGAGGAGGGAGTTTCAGCCACTGATCATAAGCCCTCATCTCCACCAGACTGTCGCCCAAACTTCAGCCCCTATCTGGGACGAGACTGCCTCCTTTCTCATCAGGAAACCGAACAGTGAGAGCCTGGAGTTGCAGGTACTATAAATTCATTCCAGAAACATTCTGTAGAGTCCCGCCATGGGCCAGGCACTGACACAGGCACAGGCGTTCAGAGATAAGAGATCTGGTTCTCATCTTTATGGAGCTCACTCTCTCTTTTGGGATAAAAATAACCAGAGCATACTTCCAAAATAATACCTGCTGAGATAAAAGGCATTGTGGGGAAGAGGAGGGGTCTGACTCTGACTAGGGGAAAAGGTGGAGGGAGTAGGAAAGGCGTCCTTAGGTGACCCCTGAGCCTAAGGGTAAACAGGCTCTGACCAAGAAAGGAAGCTCAGGAAAACTCTTCAGGCTCAGAAGAGAATGGAGGAGAAAGAAGGCAGATTACAGATTCAAGAGGCTGGCAGGAGTAAAATCACAGGGGCTCTTGAATATTCTGCTAAGAATCTGGAATTTATCCTAAAGTCACAGGGAAGCATTTGAAGGAATGAAGGTGACACATCCAGATTTGCATTTTAGGAGGCTGTGCTGACAGCAAGGTAAAGAATGCGCTGGAGGAGGACAGCAGTGGGGGCAGGTAGATCAGTTAAGAGACCATTAGAGTAAATGAAGCACGAAATGACAAAGGCCGGATGGCATTTGGTGGTGATTTTGACATGGAGGGGGTGGAGGAACAGGGAACAGCTCATATGCTAACACCTGGGTTTTTGGCATGGGGTGGCTGGACAGAAAAAGGTGCCATTGCCTATGTAGGGAATGCACAAAGCAGGTGTTTTTGCATTTGAGATCTCGGAGGGTTATCCGAGGAGACATCCACCCAGACAGTAGATCTCTGGCCCATTATGGTGTTCTTCCCTCTCCCTCTTGTTTGCGCATCATGAGCAAGCAACAGGTAGCAATTGCAGTCTTGGGTGTGAACGAAATCTCTTAGGGCGTGTGTAGTGTGAAAAGAAGGCAAAGGATGCACACCCTGGGCGCTCCAGCAGTTAAAGGGCAGACGGAGGAAGAAGAGCCCTTCAGGGGCCTGCAGTGTAGCCAGGGCAGTGGGACCCTCACCAGGAAAGAGTGTGTTACAGAAGCCAAAAGAAGAACGTTTCCAAAGAAAGGAAGTGGCCACATATTGCCGAGGGGTAAAATCAGATGACTGAAAATGATTCGCTGACTTTGGAAACCAAGAGGTCACTGATTATTGGAGCAACTTCAGTGGCGTGAATGGAGTAGAAAGTAGATTTCAGTGGGTTGAGGGTGAACAAAAGTGAAGAGGTGTGGGAGGAAGGGAGAGGCTGGGTGGGAGGTAACATGGAAGTGCTGATTTCCTCTTCTTAGGGAGTGAGGAGTCAAGAAATACCTTCTAAAGTTGCTAGAACAAGTAGAGAATCACGTGAATAGGAACCAGAATTTGAAATAATGTAACTGTTAACACCAGCAGAAGTAGAGAAGAGGTGCACATGAGCTCAGTTCCTCACCTTGCACAGCGGGGAGTCAGTAGATATTAAGTTGGCAAATCATGAAATGGAGACATAGGCATGTTAGTTAGAATTATGCCAGAACAAAGAAAACAGGAAGGTTTGAAAAGTCATTACATTTGGAGTATGGAAAAATCTCCACCCTGTACAGGTATTACTGGTATAATTTGTGAAAGCTCAGAAAGTAAAGAAAATACAGTCTACCCCAGTTGAGAAAGGAAGGGGGGTGCCGGCCTGGTGGCACAGCAGTTAAGTTCACACGTTCCACTTTGGCGGCCCAGGGTTCACCAGTTTGGATCCCGGGTGTGGACCTACGCACCACTTGTCAAGCCATGCTGTGGCAGGCGTCCCACTTATAAAGTAGAGGAAGATGGGCATGGATGTTAGCTCAGGGCTAGTCTTCCTCAGCAAAAAGAGGAGGATTGGCAGCAGATGTTAGCCAAGGACTAATCTTCCTCAAAAAAAAAGAAAGGAAGAGGGGCTGGCTTGGTGGCATAGTGGTTAGGTTCATGCACTCCACTTCTGTAGCCTGGTGTTCACAGGTTCAGATCGTGGGTGCAAACCTACACACTGCTCATCAAGCCATGCTGTGGTGGCATCCCACATACAAAATAGAGGCAGATCAGCACAGCTGTTAGATCAGGACCAATCTTCCTCACCAAAAAAAAAGGAAGGAAGGAAGGGAGGGAGGCAGGACCAGCACTGTTACTATGGCTTCCCTGCCCTTCACAAAAGGGAGTCTCTCTCCAAAATAGCCAAGTCCAAGCGTTTGGACCTGGAACACCAGGATTAAATCATTTATCTCTTGATCACAGTCCTGTTGCTCCACAGGTTCGGGGCGAGGGGACTGGTGCACTGGGCTCATTATCCCTGCCCCTCTCGGAGCTCCTTGTGGCTGACCGGCTCTGCTTAGACCGCTGGTTTACACTCAACAATGGTCAAGGGCAGGTGCTCCTGAGAGCACAGCTAGGGGTGAGTGCCAGGAGATGGTGGGCACGGGGGAGGGAGGGCAGGAACAGAGGGCTGTGTCCTCACAGGAGGGAGCTGAGCATGACTCTGCCCAGCTGACAGCTTTCCTGTCCACCTAGATCCTGGTGTCCCAGCACTCGGGAGTGGAAGCTCACAGCCACAGCTCCTCGTCTCTGAGTGAAGAACCAGAGCTCTGGGGGGGACTCCCTCACATCACCTCCTCAGCCCCAGAGCTCCGGCAGCGCCTAACACATGGTGACAGGTAAAGGGCTGGGACAGAAAGATGGGATGCAGTGAGGAATATAATGGAGAAGCTACAGGCTCCCTAGGCACTCCCTTCTCCCAGACCTATCTCCATCTCTCCACAGTCCCGTTGAGGCCCCAGCTGGGCCTCTGGGCCAGGTGAAACTGACTGTTTGGTACTACAGTGAAGAACGAAAGCTGGTCAGCATTGTTCACAGTTGCCGGTGAGACTCCATCTGTCCTGTCCTCCAGGTTCCCTCCATCCCTTCCCTTGGGTTACCTTATCACCTTTATCCTCCTGTTGCAGGGCCCTTCGACAGAATGGACGGGATCCCCCTGACCCCTACGTGTCACTGTTGCTACTGCCAGATAAGAATCGAGGCACCAAGAGGAAGACCTCACAGAAGAAGAGGACCCTAAATCCTGAATTCAATGAACGGTCAGTCAGTGGGCATTCAGGTGGAGAGACGGCAGGCTCAGGAAGGAGCCCTGCCCCCAACACTTATCCCTCCCCAGGTTTGAGTGGGAACTGCCCCTGGATGAGGCTCTTCGGCGAAAGCTGGACATCTCTGTGAAGTCTAATTCCTCCTTCATGTCAAGAGAACGTGAGCTGTTGGGAAAGGTAAGAGGGCAAGGATGGGCAGGGCAAAGGTGAGAGTCAGAAGGTGCCAGTAGGGCCAGCCCCAGTGGCCTAGTGGTTAAGTTTGGCATGCTCTGCTTTGGTGGCCCAGGTTCAGTTCCCAGGTGTGGACCTACACCACTCGCCTGTCAGTGGCCATGCTGTGGCAGTGGCTCACATACAAAAAGAGGAAGATTGGCAGTGGATGTTAGCTCAGGGTAATCTTTCTCAGCCAAAAAAAAAAAAGAGAAGCAGCAGAAGAAACTGCCAGTACCAAGGCTATAGTCTCTGGCAGGGAGGAAGCACCCCAGGTGACACTACTCTCCAGGTGACCCACTCACCTCTGCACTGGTTTGGGACCAGGAATGTGTGGTGATGGGACATGGTCTTTGGAGACCACAATAACATCTTGCCCCTACCATCCTCCAACACAGGTGCAGTTGGACCTCGCTGAGATAGACCTTTCCCAGGGTGCAGCCCAGTGGTGAGTATCTGATGGGCTGGGGATGGGCCTGGATATTTAAGTAGGAGAAATCCTAATCATAGGAAGGGAAAAAAGAATGCAGTCTGAGCTGAGAGCCATTGATTCTCTGAAGTATAAGAGCCCTTGGATCATGTCTCATTTATAAGAGTATACAGGAGTCATCTTTCTGAGCCTTCTCTGCTTGTTTCCACAGGTATGACCTCATGGATGACAAGGACAAAGGCAGCTCCTAGAAGCTGGGGATTGCCAGCCTGACTGCCATCTCCTTGCCTTGCCTCTCGCTGCATCACCGCGTCAATGTGATGAGCCTAAGGCCTAGGGCCTGAGGACAGAGCCTGTGCCCCTCAGCCCTCTCACCTCCCAGGCCCATGCTAGGGCCTCTGCCTGACCAAAGAGGAGGACCACTTTACCCTTCACTGCACGGCCTTTATTCATCTGGGCTCCTGGGGTGGAGACCTGAGCTGGCTATTTCTATTTCTCTGCCTGCACATTCTTCTTTCCTCCCAACTCAGGGCCTTCTGTATCTGTGCCTGGCCACTGGCAGCACTAGCAGTGGCATTAGCTTATGCCGAATAGAGCTTTTGGAAAGATCTTTTTTCTTTTAATTTGAAGGTCACCTTCTTCCCCACCATGAACAGTCAGGGAGAGTAAATACATGAGTGGGAAGGTGGATAGGCTGACCAGTCAAGCTAAGAGCCTCTTGGACTACTGCATGTAGCAAATGTACAGCAACCCAGGCCCCTGTGTCCAGTTCTATCCCCACTTTCCTCAAGCCTGTTCTGAAAATTACACCTGCTATGATGACTAGGGCCAGTCTCTTGATTCACTCTGGGAATTGGGAACACCTGGATTCTACCCAAGCCTTCAAGTAGTGGATATCAGTCTTGGCGCCTCTAGCTGGTGCTGTGCAGAGGGCCTTGGAGGACTTGGGACAGCAGGGCAATTTTTTGTCCAGGTTCCTAGGCTGTCAACTCACTGACTAGAACTGAATCTTAATTTTACACCAATTCTGCCAATCCACTGTATCTTATATTAAACATTATACTCAAACCAGCTGTGGCTCTTTTCCTTAAGGATAGGGAATCCAACCTACCCATCAGATGTTTATTTCAAGTGTCAAAAGCCTGTATTCGTCCTCAACAAAATATTAGCAAACCACATTAAGCAATACATTAAAAGGATCACACACTATGATCAAATGGGATTTATTCCAGGGATGCAAGGATGGTTCAGTATCCACAAATCAATCAATGTGATAACACCACATAAACAAAATGAAGGATAAAAATCATATGAGCATCTCAGTAGATGCAGAAAAAGCATTTGACAAAATTCAACATCCATTTATGATAAAAACTCAACAGAATGAGTATAGAGGGAATGTATCTTGACATAATAAAGGTCATAAGTGGCAAGCCCATCATACTCAATGGTGAAAAGCTGAAAGCTTTTCCTTTAAAATCAGAAAGAAGACAAAGATGCCCACTCTTGCTACTTTTATTCAACATAGTATTGGAAATCTTACAGCAATTGGGCAAGAAAAGTAAATAAAAGGCATCCAAATTAGAAAGGAAGTAAAACTCACTGCAGATGACATATAAAGA
This sequence comes from Equus quagga, assembly GCF_021613505.1. Classification (NCBI taxonomy): domain Eukaryota; kingdom Metazoa; phylum Chordata; class Mammalia; order Perissodactyla; family Equidae; genus Equus; species Equus quagga. Next base: position 12,044,592 of record NC_060267.1, on the reverse strand, counting down.
AAACCCACAAAAAAACTTAGAACTAATAAAAGCATTCAGAAAAGTTGCAGGATACAAAATCAATATACAAAAATCTGTTGCTTTTCTACACTAATAATGAACTATCAGGGAAATTAAGAAAATAACCCCATTTAAAACTGCATCAAAAAGAATAAAATACCTAGGAATAAATTTAATCAAGGAGTCAAAGACCTGTACACTGAAAACTCAAGACACTAATGAAAGAAATTGAAGAACACAGATAAATGGAAAGATGAGTCTTTCCATGGATTAGAAGAATTAGTATTGTTAAAATGTCTATACTACCCAAAACAATCTACAGGTTCAATGCAATCCCTTTCAAAATTTCAACAGCATTTTTCACAGAGAGAACAAACAATCCTAAAATTTGTATGGAACTATAAACAACCCCAAATAGCCAAAGCTATCTTGAGAAAGAAGAACAAAGCTGGAGGCATCATGCTCCCTGATTTCAAACTATATTACAAAGCTATAGTAATCAAAACATTATGCTATTAGCATAAAAACAGAAACAAATCAAATGGAACAGAACAGAGCTCAGAAATAAACCCACACATATATGGTCAATTAATTTACAACAAAGGAGTCAAGAATGTACAATGCAGAAAGGACAGTCTCTTAAACAGTGTTGGGAAAACTGGATCACTATTTTACACCATACGCAAAAATTAACAAAATGAAGACTGGGAGAAAATATTTGTAAATCATATATCTGATAAGGGGTTAATATCTAAAATGTATAAAGAACTCATACAACTCAATAGCAAAAAAGGAAAACCAAAACCCAATCCAATTAAAAAATGGGCAGGAGATCTGAATAGACATTTTTCCAAAGAAGACATGCAGATAGCCAACAGGTTCATGAAAAGATGCTCAGCATCACTATTCATCTGAGGAATGCAAATTGAAACCACAAGATACCACCTCACAATGTTAGAATGGCTATTACCAAAAAGACAAGAAATAAGTGTTGGCAGGATGTGGAGAAAGAGGATCCCTGTGCACTGTTGGTGAAAATGTAAGCTGTGGCAGTCACTATGGAAAACAGTATGGAGACTCCTCAAAAAACTAAAAATGGAACTACCATATGATCCAGCAATTCCATTTCTGGGTATTTATCTAAAGAAAACGATATTACTAATCTGAAAAGATATATGCATCCCTGTGTTCACTGCAGCATTATTTACAATAGCCAAGATATGGAAGCTGATGTGTCCATCAGTGTGTGAATGGGTAAACAACATATGGCATATATATACAACAGGATATTATTCGGCCACCAAAAAGAATGAAATCTTGCTGTTTGCAACAATGTGGATTGACCTCAAGGGCATTATGCTAAGTGAAATAAGTCAGAAAGACAAATACCATATGATCTTACTTATGTGTGGAATCTAAAAAAACAAACAAAAAAAACCCAAGCTCACAGATACAGAGAATAGATTGGTGATTGCCAGAGGCAGGGGGTGGGCAAAATGGGTAAAGGGGTCAAAAGGTACAAACTTGCAGTTAGAAAATAAGTCATGGGGATGTAATGTGCAGTGTGGTTACTACAGTGCTGTATTCCAGAAGCTTCTAAGAGAGTAGATCTTAAAATTTCTCATCACAAGAAAAAAAATTTTATATGTAAGGTGACAGATGTTAACTAGATTTATTATGGTGATCATTTCATAGTGTATACAAATATTTGAATCATGTTGTATGCCTGAAGCTAGTGTGTTATATGTCAATTATACCTTAATTAAAATTTTTTTTAAAGATTGGCACCTGAGCTAACTGTTGCCAATCTTTTTTTTTCATTTCTACTTTTTCTCCCCAAATACACCCAGTACATAGTTGTATATTTTAGTTGTGGGTCCTTCTAATTGTGGCATGTGGGATGCCGCCTCAGCATGGCCTGACAAGCGGTGCCATGTCCGCGCCCAGGATCTGAACTGGCGACACCCTCGGCCACAGCAGAGCACGTGAACTTAAGCACTCGGCCACTGGGCCGGCCCCTAAAATTTTGTTTAAATTAAAAAATTAAAGGAAAAAAATGTGAGAAGATATCGATACATATTTAATTAAAATGAAAGTTAAGATTTTAAAAAGCCCTTATTCAATTCACAAATCATGTCAGTTGAATTAGTGGTCAGAGCCTGCTGTGGTTGCAGCCACCGAGAACGTGGGTCCCACTGAGGATGGTCAAGGTCAGCTGCTGTTGAGTTTCTGGTGAGACTCATCATCAGTCAGTGATGAAGTCTGTCACCCAGGCATTGTCTGCCGACCATTATCGTCTCATGGGCTTTCCAGGGGAAGGGTTCCTAAACCTGGTGGACCTGGAAGCTCTGTGCCACAGCACAGGATCAGAGAATGTCTAATGGCATGTTTAGCCATAGCCAAAAAGGCTTCAGGCCTACCTGACAGGCAGATAAATGGAAAACATTTTATACCCACTCAGATCCGCTCACCTTGAATTCTCCTTTGGGGACCCTTCCTGGAATGCAAGCTGTAGAAGCTGCGCTCCGCCTGTTCTAACCACCACCTGAAAGGTGGGTAAGATGGAGGGAGAGTGGAAAACTTAAAACAGGGTCACTGGAATAGGAACTTGGAGATTTCATAACTGCTTCAGGGGGGCTGTATCATCTTCCCTTCCCCAGGGAGGAGAGGAAAGGCTCAGGGGAAAGGACTAAACTCAGTTCCACAAGCAGGGGCCGGCCCAGTGGCCCAGCAGTTAATACGCACGTTCTGCTTCTCGCTGGCCCAGGGTTCGCCAATTCAGATCCCGGGTGCGGACGTGGCACTGCTTGTCATGAGATGCTGTGGTAGGCAACCCACATACAAAGTAGAGGAAGATGGGCACAGATGTTACCTCAGGGCCAGCCTTCCTCAGCAAAAAGAGGAGGACTGGCAGTAGTTAGCTCAGGTCTAATCTTCCTCAAAAAAAAAAAAAAAGAAGTTCCAGAAAGAGTTGTCAAAATTCACCTTATTAGCAAAAGCTGAATTTAAACTCCATGCCATCCACTAACTCAGCTATTTTTTTCAATAACTCTTTTGTATTCATTGCTGGTTCTTCTGCCATCTCTACTTCCTTCCCATCAACTTAAGAGGCTCCCAAGCCGCAGCCATGAACAAGCCATCTTGGTTGCCCCTCCCCCCAACCCAGAAACTTAAGGGGGAAAAACCCCCAAAACACATAGCAGAGAAACTTATATTTCTAAGGTCTCTCATCTAATTATTCAATACTGGGCATGTGGCCCAAGGCCTGCTGTTCTAGCTACCTTCAGATAATATAACCAGGGATCTTACAATGTGTGATTTTAAGAAGCACTCTTGACCCAGTTCATCACTTCAAGAAATTACATTTCCAGAAAACTAGAGGATGTGGCACAAATTCTCCCATCCCAGAAGGGTCCCTATTCTTTCCCAATCATTTCCAGTTCAGGCTATATAGGGAGAAGGTACTGATCTACATATTAAATACAAGATGAGACACAATTCAGTACATTGTTGCACTTATATATAAAGATAAAAGAAATTAAGGGTCTTTAATCACATGAATTAAACAAATGTACTTCTGTTACTTCTCAAACAGCTGGCCTTTGACACTGACACATACGTAGGCCTATCTCTTCCAGGAAAGACAGATACAGTTGCACACGGGTAGACTGTCACTAATGTTTGCAAATACTACCCTCTTGGAATGTGGCTTTATTGGCCTGAACAATGTGCTGTAGCTAGCAGTGTGGTAACACAGTTGTCTGCCCAACAGCCATCTCCCCCTCTTCCCTACATACAGAACCCCAGAGGGGCCAGCCTGGTGGTGCAGCAGTTAAGTTCGCACCTTCTGCTTCCTCGGCCCAGGGTTTCCCGGTACGGATCCCAGATGCGGACCTTCGCACTCCTTGGCAAGCCATGCTGTGGCGGGTATCCTACATATAAAGTGGAGGAAGATGGGCACGGATGTTAGCTCAGGGCCAGTCTTCCTCAGCAGAGAGAGGAGGACTGGCAGTAGATGTTAGCTCAGGGCTAATCTTCCTCAATAAAATAAAATAAAATAAAATAAAGAACCCCAGAGCATTCCTGGTAGCAGTGTGCCAGCCCCAAGGGATTAATCATGATCCTCTTTGCTGGATACTCACTTTCACAGCCTCCCCTGCAATTTGAGATGGCTCTGTCACCAGCTCTGGTCAACAAGACATAAGAGGAAGTCAACTGGGGACTGGCACATGAACAGAAGAAAGCCCTCGTTGCCTTCTCCCTTTCTGCTTGGGTCATTAGTGGAGGATGTGATTCCTGGAACTGCAGCAGCCTTTAAGGCCATGAGGTGACTAACACAAGGAGGAAAAGCTAACATGATTACAGGAATATACATTTTATAAATTTGGGTCATATTATAACCTCCTTTTCTCACTTAACACATAAAAAGCATTTTTACACTTCATTAAATATTCTTTGAGAAGACAACCCGCCAACTGAGAGAAAATATTTGCAAATCATATATCCGACAAGGGGTTAATCTCCAAAATATATAAAGAACTCACATAACTCAACATCAAAAAAAACAAACAGCTCCATCCAAAAATGGGCAGAGGACATGAACAGACATTTTTCCAAGGAAGATCTACAGCTAGCCAACAGGCACATGAAAAGATGCTCAACATCACTAATCATCAGGGAAATGCAAATCAAAACTATAATGAGGGGCCAGCCCCGTGGCCGAGTGGTTAAGTTCGAACGCTCTGCTTCGGCATCCTAGGGTTTCACTGGTTTGGATCCCCGGCCCTGATATGGCCATGCTGAGGTGGCATCCCACATACCACAACTAGAAGGACCCACAACTAAAGTAGACAACTATGTGGGCCGGCCCGGTGGTGCAGTGGTTAAGTGTGCACATTCCGCTTTGGTGGCCCAGGGTTCGCTGGTTTGGATTCCGGGTGCGGATATGGCACCCCTTGATAAGCCATGCTGTGGTAGGTGTCCCACATACAAAGTAGAGGAAGATGGGCATGGATGTTAGCTCAGGGCCAGCCTTCCTCAGCAAAAAGAGGAGGATTGGCAGCAGATGTTAGCTCAGGGCTAATTTTCCTCAATAAATAAATAAATAAATAAATAAATGAAAATAAATAAAAAATAATTAAAAAAACTACAATGAGATATCACCTTACACCTGTTAGAATGGCTATAATTACCAAGACAAAAAACAACAAAAGTTGGAGAGGACATGGAGAAAAGGGAACCCTCATACACTGCTGGTGGGAATGCAAACTGTTGCAGCCACTATGAAAAACAGTACGCAGATTTCTCAAAAAATTAAAAATAGAAATACCATATGACCCAGCTATCCCGCTACTGGGTAGTTATCCAAAGAACTTGAAATCAACAGTTCAAAGAGACTTATGCACCCCGATGTTCATTGCTGCATTATTCACAGTAGCCAAGACGTGGAAGCAACTCAAGTGCCCATCAATTGATGAATGGATAAAGAAGATGTGGTATATATATACAGTGGAATACTACTCAGCCATAAAAAAAGACAAAATGGTCCCATTTGCAACAATATGGATGAAACTTGAGGGTATTATGTTAAGTGAAATAAGCCAGAGAGAGAAAGACGAACACTGTACGATGTCACTCATATGTGGAAGATAAACAAATCCATTGACAAAGAGAACAGATTAGTGGTTACCAGAGGGGAAGGGGGTTGGGGGGCAGGCATAAGGGGTAAAGGGGCACATATATATGGTGACTGACAAATAATAATGTACACCTGAAATTTCACAATGTTATAAACTATTATGACCTCAACAAACTTAAATAAAAAAAGAAACAAAAATTCTTTGAAAATATAATTTATAATGGTTATGTATAATTCCACAGAATGACTGCACCATAGTTTATTTAACTGATTCTCTATTGTCAGAAATGAAGGTATTTACCAAGGTTTTGCTATTCACTGTGGGAACACAAACAAAAACATTTGTATATATTTCAAATAATTTCCTTAGGGAAAGTAGAATTGCTGGGTGTACTTCTGTACTTTAATGACTTTTAATACATTCTTCCAAACCGCATTCTAAGAAGATTACATGAATTTTCTACACTCCCACCAGCATTACACAAAAATGTATTTTCCTGTATTCTCTCCTGGATATTATAATTAAAAAAAATCCTTGCCAACTGATGGGCAAAATTTTACCTATTTTTACAGATTTTCCTGCCTCTTCCCTCGCTGTCAGATTACCAACTGTCATTTCTTGGTGCTGTCAGAAAGCCTTCTCTCCAGCAGCAATCTCCTCCACCTGTGAATTTTCTTTTCTAATCTTGAGCTGGAATCCAGATAAGGTTTGTGGAGCATTGTGCTAGATAGGTACAACTGACATGTAAAGGTAATGCTGCCAAGAGGTTAGCTCAGGACTAATCTTCCTCAGGACAAAAAAAAAAGGTAATGCTGCCATAAAGAACTAAAAACCAATCTGACACCAAAAGCAAAGGCAACAAAAGCAAAAATAAACAAGTGGGACTACATCAAACTAAAAACCTCTGCACAGCAAAGGAGACCATCAACAAAGTAAAAAAGCAACCTGCTGAACAGGAGAAAACATTTGCAAATCATTTATCTGATAAGGGGTTAATATATAAAATATTTAAAGAACTCCTACACTCAATAGCAAAAAATAAAAATAAAAATAAAATCCTATTAGAAAATGGGCAGGGGGGCGCCCTGTGGCTGAGTGGTTAAGTTCATGTGCTCTGCTTCAGTGGCCCAGGGTTTTGGTAGTTCAGATCCTGGGCGCAGACAAGGCAACACTCATCAGGCCACATTGAGGCGGCGTCCCACATAGCACAACCAGGGGCCCTCAACTAGAATATACAACTTTGTACTGGGGGGCTTTGGGGAGAAGAATTAAAAAAAAGAAGATTGGCAACAGTTGTTAGCTCAGGTGCCAATCTTTAAAAAAGAAAATGAGTAGAAGATTTTGAAACAGACATTTTCCCAAAGAAGACAGACAGATGGCCAACAGGTACATGAAAAGAGGCTCAACGTTATTATTATTTCACAGCATTATTTACCATAGCCAAGATATAGAACAACCTAAGTGTCCATCGACAGATGAGCGGATGAAGAAAATGTCGTATATACATACAATGGAAAATTGTTTAGCCATAAAAAAGAAGGAAATCTTGCCATTTGTGTCAACATGGAGGGACCTTGAGCGCATGATTCCAAGTGAAATAAGTCAGACAGAGAAAGACAAATACTGGATGATCTCACTGATTTGTGGAATCTAAAACAATCTACCGGAAACAAACTGGTGGTTACCAGAGTGAGGAGGGTTTGGGAGGGCAGGCAAAATAGGTGAAGGGGATTAAGAGGCTCAAACTTCCAGTTATAAAATAAGTCAGTCATGGGGATGTAACGTGCAACACAGGGAAGACACTGTATAGTCAATAATATTGTAATAACTTTGTAGGGTGACGGACGGTCACTAGACTTATTGTGGTAATCATTTCATAATGTGTATAAATATCGAATTGCTATGATTTATACCTGAAACTAACAGAATATTGTACATCAATTATACTTCAATAAAAAAGGGTTATCACAAGAAAAAATTTTTTTTGTAAATATGTAGGGTGATGGATGTTAACCAGACTTACAGGGGTGATCATTTCACAATGTGTACAAATATAAAATCATATTGTACACCTGAAAGTAATATGCTATATGTCAATCATACTGCAATAAAAACAGAAAAACGAAAAAACTAGGAAGGAGTAGGGCGATCAGGCAAGCAGAGTGACTATAACACATAACTGAACACAAGGAAGGGACAAAGAATAAAGGGCTGAGAGGAGCCGAAGGGCCCCCACACCGTCTCTGCTCCCTCCCTCTCAAACCTTTCCTGTGCTGGCTGCAGACTAGTTCTACAGAGCACTCCCACCCACTCCACCCCTGGAATTCTTTCTTTTTTTTTTTTATTAAAGATTTTATTTTTTACTTTTTCTCCCCAAAGCCCCCCAGTACATAGTTGTATATTCTTTGTTGTGGGTCCTTCTAGTTGTGGCATGTGGGACGCTGCCTCAGCGTGGTTTGATGAGCAGTGCCATGTCCCCACCCAGGATTAGAACCAACGAAACACTGGGCCGCCTGCAGTGGAGTGCGCGAACTTAACCACTCGGCCACTCGGCCACGGGGCCAGCCCCTGGAATTCTTTACCTTATTTACACAAAGCTCACCTTGCCTCCCCTGAAGCCTAGCTCACCCTCCAAGAGACTTCATTCACCTGGAGCAGCCTCCAGGGGACAGTGCTCCCTTTCCTGAACCCCATACACTTATACTGGGAAGTGGGGTCCGCATTCTCCTTGTGCCCCAGTGCTGCTTCCCTGTCATGATTCTCAGAGCAGGAAAAATCTCAGCTCCTTTGGAGATGATGCCAATCTGATACACGGTCTCCACCTTCTCTCATCTCTGTCGTTCTCTATATACATGGACACTCAATAGTTACTGAAGGGTGTGGCACCTCAAATACTGCTATCTTCCTGGCATCTTGTCACTCAATAACTAGCTGCATAGTTCCTCATTGTGGTGGACGTTGTTGGTTTTCTCCCCATGTCCTCTCTACTCCTCTCCCTTTGGATCAACTCCAATTCACCTCCAATGACAGGGACACACCGAGTGGCCTAAGTGAATCAGAGCAACACCATCCTCTTTGCCATAGGGTGGGCAATAACCCATCCCTAAGCTAATCGGGGCATGAGATTTCCCTGGTCATAGCGACTATCAAGGGTGGATGAGCATTTTTCTAAGTCGGTCTAGTCAGAATGAAGTCCAGGAATTGATTCCAATGGTCAAGAGAAACTCGCTCTCTTCCTCTCGTGGTACAAGGGCGTGACAGCTGGAACTGTTGCAGCTAAGCCATATCTGGCTCCAGGAGGGGACCCAAGGAAGATGCTGACAGGCAAAGGACAGTGCCAAGAGAACCAGAGAATGGATCCCTTTGTTACGTTGTCAACTTCTGGATCAAAATGAACCTAGGGGCCGGCCCGGTGGCACAGCAGTTAAGTGTACACGTTCCGCTTCGGTGGCCTGGGGTTCACCAGTTCGGATCCTGGGTGTGGACATGGCACCGCTTGGCATGCCATGCTGTGGTAGGCGTCCCACATATAAAGTAGAGGAAGATGGGCACAGATGTTAACTCAGGACCAGTCTTCCTCAGCAAAAAGAGGAGGATTGGCAGCAGTTAGTTCAGGGCTAATCTTCCTCAAAGAAAAAAAAATGAAGCTAAAACCAAGCCTACCTCTTGACTTTTCAATTACATAAGCCAACAAATACTCTTTACTGTTTAGCCAGTTTTAATTAGAGTTTTGCTACTTGCCAGTGAAAGAGCCCTAAGGGATATTCTCCACAAATCCAATGCCCTTCCCCTCACTACCCTTTCAACCATTCACTCCCATGGCCACTCATCCTAGCTCCCGTCTTCCTCTATATCCTTTGATATTTTCATCTCAAAGGCACTATTTTCTCCAGCTACCACCCTGAGATCTACATCTCACTTCTCCAACCTCACTGAGACGCTAGCCTCTTAGCGACTTTCCATATTTTGTCAACCTAACAGGCCACTTCTACACTCACTCCTTCATTTGGCCTGGACCACGAACCCTTTTACTCAGACTCTCAACCACCTGGCTCCCATGTTCATTCATCACCCCAGCTCTGCAAAACTCCAACCCATCACTGTCCCAGCTGCCTTCTTCCTCTAGCTCCATCATCCAAGCAGCCACGTCCTGCTGGGAGAAGGAAATCACTGCCTTGTGTGTTGGTACCTTCAAATTCATGACCTCCCATCGCAACTGCCCTCCATGCTGCTCAGCAAGCTCACGGGTGGAGCAGAGTAGGCCCTCAGTGAATGTCAAATCAGTATTTGCGACTGGGTCCCCAGTAAGCCATCTCCCATCTTTCACAGCACCTATTTCAAGCCTTCACTATTTTCTCAAGCCACCTCCTCCTACTTCCTCGCTTAGCAAATCAAATCACCTCACCCTCCACTTCAGGGTAAAAATAAGAGTTCAATACATGGAAACTCAATCTCTTGAATCCCCAGCCTATCTCCATATCGACTTCCTAGTATCAGCGTCCACCCTCGACTCTTCGCTTTCATCCAGATAGCCATTCACTCTAGACATGTGAGTGCCCAGTACATGCCAGGCGCTGTGCCCTGCCTGGCACTGGAAACAGTGTGGCTTGGTGGAGAGAGGGGGCAGAGACATAAAGACAGAGGCAACAAACCTAAGCACAGAGGACACAGGACACCTTTGAAGGTCTGAGAGCTGACAGGTGTGGCTGGTACAGAGGTGTGGCTCGTACGGGAAAGCAGTGTTTCAAACTGCTGGCTTTTGTGGGCCAATGTAAAGATTTAGTCTTTATCAAAACACATGGAAGGATTTTAAGTAGGGAGGCGAAGAGATCAAATGTACATTTTGAAAAGATCACCCCCTTTGTTAAAGCTGTGGTTACCTGTGTTTGTTAGTTTATTCTCTCTGCTTTCCAGTAGGCTAAAAATATTTCCAATAGATTCCCAGGCCCTAACAGAGACCTGGTCAGAATCTCTGGGGGCAGAGTCTGGAAGCCTGTTTGCCTACAAAGCTCCCAGAAGATTGTAAAGAACAGATAAGTCTGAGAACCACTGTTTCAGAACATTACAAAAATGAAACTGGCGTTACTCACCATAAAACTTATTTTTCTGTTTCTATCTTGCATCTATATGGGCCTATAAAAATGGAACTTGGAAAGGACTTTGTAAACTACCTGTCTACCATAAAACATCCTTGTCATTCTCCCTCTTCGTTCTATTATGGGTCACCACCAGTAAGACTTTCTGGTCAAAATGCCAGAGGACTAAAGACATCTTTCCTAACAATTCTTTCCTATTGACTTAGGAAATAGTGTTCTCTTCTCTGTACCTCAACTATTATCCATTTTAACATGTTAGCCAGTGTTTAAAGAGCTAGTTAAACTGTACAGGGGGAATCCATAATTATTCAAGTTACTGAAGATCTATAGTGCTCTATAATTCCAAAAATTATTCTATCAGGGTTTTTTGTTTGTTTGTTTGTTTTGGTGAGGAAGCTTGGCCCTGAGCTAACATCTGTTGCCAATCTTCCTCTATTTTTTGTGTGGGATCCCACCACAGCAGGCTTGATGAGTGGTGTGTAGGTCCAAGCCCAGGATCTAAACTCTCGAACCCCAGGCCACCGAAGTAGAGTGTGAACTTAACCAGCACTACACCACTGAGCCAGCCTGTATTAGGGTTTTTTGTGGGGTTTTTTGTAAGGAAGATTGGCCCTGAGCTGACATTTGTGCCTATCTTCCTCTATTTTATATGTGGGATGCCTGCCACAGCATAGCTTGATAAGCAGTGTATAGGTCCATGCCTGGGATCTGAACTAGCGAACCCCAGGCCACGAAGGAGGAGCACGCAAACTTAACTGCTGCACCACCAAGCCAGCCCCAGGTTTTTAACATATACATTTTCTTTTACAGATGTGCCCTTCCTAATTATTTTATGTTGAGACTAATATTAGAATAAATATGCAATCCCTAAGAATATACAAGTCACTTGCTAAGTGGGGGAGGAAGAGGAGAGATAGGCATTTGTCACAGAAAATCCACATATATGATGTATTAATCCCCTATGCCCAGTTAACACCATGTTCAGTCCAGTTTGCATTAGTTATGATTAAAAGAAAGGGATAGTACAGAAGACGAAGAATAGTCCTTCCATCTGTGTTTTCCATCTCCTCTCCTTGCACTACTTCTCTCTAAAGCAGACAAAAATGCTAGAAAGTCAGATGATGCCATAACCGCTTCTACTTGGCAAAGTGCCACAAGAAGGCTCTAGAGGAAAGGAGGAGGACGAAAAAAATCAGATAAACCACATCGTCAAGGTCAACTTCCGTGGAAGTGATGAAAGACAGAAAAAAGTCATCTGTGATGCGGCCCTTCTCCAAACAGTCCCGTAACCCAACACGTAGGAGAAATGTATTCCTTCTTGCTCTCCATCTCTTCGTGCCTACTGATCCTTTATAGATATAAAATGGGGAAAACATCGCCGTATGCTGGGAAGATTAAAGGAAATTTATTGAACTCTCAGGTACCACTTTCTCCGTGCCAGGCCCATTTTGTTTTACAAATATTAACACATCTAATCCTCCCCACAGCCCTATGAGGTGGGTACTATTATCTTTATTTTACAGATGGGGGAACTGAGGGAGAGAGAGATAAAAAAACTTGCTGGAGGTTTCCAGCAAATATCCGGCAGAACCTGGATTCAGATTCCAGCAGGCTGGTCTGAGCCACGCTCCGGCGCCGCCCCTGAGATCACTTAGCCCCTCCGGGACCGCTGCTGACGCCCACCTGTTCTTCATCATTGTTCTTTCTGTTTTACCGCCCATTTCTACTCTTTTCTTCGGAGAAGCTCCGCCAACCAGCGACCGTCACTCACTGCCCATGAAGTCCACTCGCGCCTCACCTCCCGACCCCGCGCCCGCCCGTGCGGCCCCAGCCTCCAGCGCATTTCCTGATGCCGCTCGGGAAGCTGGTTCCCTCCCAGCAGACAGCACCTCTCGTAAACGTCTCGGGGAATGGGAGGCCCGGTGCTGTCCAAGGGCGTCTCAGAGCGAAGGGCTGCAGAGCCCAGGCCTCTGTTCCGAGGAGACCTGCGAGGACCGGGCGGGGTGGCTGGCGCCCGTGTGGCCGCAGTGGGGAGAAGCTTCAACGTGGAGAGCTTGCACCACTTCTCTCTAAAGTAGATCGAAGTAGATCGCCTGGGGCAGGTGATCGGGCTTAATTCCAAATCTTAACATTTTTCAACTACCAGCTCATTTCAAAAAAAATTTTAAAAAAATCTTTGGAGTCACTGTTCCAAGTCACACAGCAATTCAATGGCCTCCATTCTCTACCAAACCGCGAGAGGAAGCTAAGGAGACCACTCTCCCCGGAGCAGTAAGTGCTTCCTTCCATCTGACCTCCACGACCTGCTGCAGCTGCAGCTGCAGTCTTTCCCTGATTGACTTCTCTCACCAGCGACGGAGGACCTCCGGGGCCACCAAGGTAGATACCTTGAGGGGCCGCGCGCACTTTTAGGGTGAGGGGTGGGGACAGTAAGTGGCTCATCGCCTTTCAGTTCCAGCACAAGAATCGCGCCCGAAAGAACCTGAGTCACCAACCGCCGCCACCGGCCGGAAGCCGCAACCCTGACTTCCGCTTGGAGCTGGAGAGCGGCGTTCCCGTGAGCCCGCGGGCGCGCGGGGACTACAACTCCCGGCATGCTCCGAGGCCGCCGGAGTTAACCCTTTAGCGCCGGCGGCCGCTCTGCGCCCGCCTCCGCCCCTTACCTGGACCCTGCAGGGTGAGTTTTAGGGAGCTAGGGAGGGACTTTTCCCTTTATTTAAGACTTAGGGGTGTGCATGTGTGTGTGTGTGTGTGATGTATTCTCGGGGGGAGGGATGATTCTGATTTTCCTAAATTGGGACAATTTGCAGTAATGGGATTCAGACGCTTTTTTGCGGGTGGGAGACCCAGCATCAATTCTCTGAACCCCAGGGCCTAAGTGGAATCTCTGCTGTCTTCTTCAGAATGCTATCTAGATCCTCTCCTTCTCCCCCTGTCCTCATCAAAAGTAGCCAGCAACCCCTCCCCTCTGCGAAAGGCCCCCACTGCGTCCCTTCCCCAGCGCCCCCAGCAAGGTTTGTTACCTGGCAGCCGAGTGAGGGTTTTTATTATCTCTCTGACTGGGGGATGAGTGCTCATGGAGCCCATAGGACCTGCCACATCCTTTTGGATTAGAGGTTTTAGAATTTAGGCCATTTGCGTCTCAGAGCCTGCCCTTCCCCCACAAGTGTCACCAGGGAGTTCAGCAGGCACCCTGCCTTTGTCCGACTTGAATGACCACGGGTTTGTGGAAAAGGGTTCCTTCACTGGGAATATGGGTGGTGGAGGTTAAACCCAATCCATTCTTTGCCCTCACCTCCACCCCTAAAACAACACTGGACACAGGAGACGACACTGGGGTGTCACACTCTTCTTTCTTTTTCTTCCCCCCCCCTTTTTTTTTTTTTTGAGGAAGATTAGCCCTGAGCTAACATCTGCCACCAACCTTCCTCTTTCTGCTGAGGAAGACGGGCCCTGAGCTAACATCCATGCCCATCTTCCTCTACTTTATACATGGGACACCTACCACAGCATGGGTTTTGCCAAGCGGTGCCATGTTGGCACCCGGGATCTGAAGCCGAGAACCGTGGGCCGCCAACGCGGAATGTGTGAACTTAACCGCTGTGCCACGGGGCGGCCCCCACACTCTTCTTTCTATCACTAGTCTTTCTCTGCGTTGTGCACAGTTCCAGTTGTGGGCTGGGATGGAAGGGGACAGGGACTATAAGTATCAGGGATTATCAGGCTGGGGGGGGGGGTCAACTACCTCTCCCCCCATCCGTGGTCAGGGGAGTGGAGGGGCAGCTTGTTTTTTTCACATTTCACTGCTCCCAGACCTCACTTTAACAAACCCACTTCACAAGGCCCCCCTCCCTGCCTCAGCCTTCAAGAGCCTAAGGCTGCTAGAAAAAAAGGGCTACTCTGAGTCCGGGGGTTGAGAGCCTGGAATGCTTGGATCCCCTTCTTTGCCTCACCCCTGTCTCAGTGTATGTCACTGGCAAGCATCCTATCCTCACCCCGAGCTTAACTCCCCCTTTCTAGGCAGTCTCTGGCTTCCTCCCCCACCCCCCAAAGGGGCCATTGTTCTGGCCAGCGTTTGGGGCGGGGTGGACAGAAGGGAGAAGACCTTGGGACAGGAGTACTGAACCACAGGAGGCCAGGGGAGTGAGGGCAGGCCAGCATATCTCTCCTCTATCTCACCCTCCCCACTGCCAACTGGCTCCCTGCCCCTGCCCCCGCCCCTTGACATCCCAGACTCCCTGGCTATTTAAACAGAGATGGGTGCCCCCATCGGCACACTGTCCTTTGGCCACCGGACATCATGCCTCCCAAGAAGGATATTCCTGTGAAGAAACCAGCGGGGCCCCCTATCTCCAAGCCTGCTGCCAAGCCAGCAGCACCAGGGGCCCCTCCAGCCAAGCCTAAGCCTGAGCCAGCTCCAGCTGTCCCTCCAGTTATTCCTCCAGCTGTCCCTCCGGCCCCTCAGAAAACCCAGGAGCCCCCCATCGATCTCTCCAAAGTGGTGGTGAGTCCCCGGAAAGTGAGGAAAGAATTTGGAGAGGGCAGTACAAGGGTGGGATACAGCCTAGGGGACTGGGGGCTATCTAGAAGGTAGGGAATCAGTGAGCACTGGAATGATATTGGGGGTTCCTCTTAGTCCCCCACTTGGAAGCATCCAGGCTTTTGACTCTGCTAGTATCTTTGTTGTTCTCTCCTGTCTAACATGTGTTTGTACATATACACACACTCACACACGCGCACAAACACTCTCACTGACCCCCCTGCTGGCGGCAAGGACTGTGAGATGGGGAACATCTGGGATCTGAGGACAGTTTCAAGGTGAAGGGAGGGAGCTGCTGCCTGTGCCTGGCTGACCGTTCAACTCTAAAGGCCACAGTTCTGAACCCCAGGAGGGAAGGCTGAAGAGGACAGATTTGTTAGACAATCACAGCTGGGGGCCAGGGGTAAATTTAGCCTTTGTTCAGCCCCCAGTTATGTGAGGGATGCAGGACTCAGGGCAGTGGAGGGAGGGGAACAGGTGGCATGGGATTAACCCTGTTCCCAGGAAACCTTCCCTCCATAATTCCTCCTCTTGGGATTCTCCCAAAGTCCAGAGCTGGGAATGGGACTGAGGTGGCTGGGCTTCCAGCCTGGTCCCTTTGGGCCCCTCCCCAGAAGTGGCTGCCAGTTGGTGGGAGGGGTGTGGGAGAGGGATTGAGTGAACCCTGTCATCCCTCATCTGCTCTTTTCTTCCACAGATCGAGTTTAACAAGGACCAGCTCGAGGGTGAGGAGACACTGGTCCCCTGAGCCTACTGTCTAGTCCCGAGCCCCTGGTCAGATCCTCTTTCTAGTCCCCTAACTCCAGTCCCGACCTTGAAACCTCCCACACTGGTCCTCTTTGTGTCCCCTGTCCTGCCCAGCTCTAGCACATAGTTTCTGAACTTTCTTTCTGTCTAGAGGTGATGGGAACCCCTGGTCAACACTGACTTCTCCTTATCCTTCAGAGTTCAAAGAAGCCTTTGAGCTGTATGACCGAGTAGGGGATGGCAAGATCCAGTTCAGCCAATGTGGGGATGTGATGAGGGCCCTGGGCCAGAACCCCACCAACGCCGAGGTGCTCAAGGTCATGGGGTACCCCAAGAGTGATGGTGAGGGAACAATGCAAGTTTTCAGTTTGGTGGTGGAACCGAGGAGTGTTGGCAAGGTGACAGAGGATGCTGGGTGGGTCTCAGGACTTCAAAAACTGTCAAACGCAGGGGCAGAAAAACATCCTGAATATTGAACAGGATGAAGCCTTTTGGTAAGGATGGAAGCTGGGTCCTAGATGACACCGTAGTGACCTCTCCCTCACCTCTCTAACCTCCAGAGCTGAAGTCCCGCCGTGTGGACTTCGAGACTTTCCTGCCCATGCTCCAGGCAGTGTCCAAGCCCCGGGACCAAGGCACATACCAAGACTACCTGGAGGGGCTTCGTGTGTTTGACAAAGAAGGGGACGGCAAAGTCATGGGAGCGGAGCTCAGACATGTCCTCACCACCCTGGGTGAGTCAGGGACCAGAACTCCTGTCGGGTGGAGAGGAGGGGGTGGGCCAAGAAGAAGGTTAGCCAAGTAGGCAGAGCCAAGGAGGGATTACTGTCCTGTAGGTCATGGGCAGGAGACTGAGAAGGTCAGAGCTAGGGGGGCAGAATCTGAAGGGCTTCCTCCTGCAGAGGCTAAAGTGAGGGGATGCACGTAGATGCCTCCCAAAAGGCAGAGGAAAGGGGATAAGGTGGGAGACCCAAGCTTCTGCTTTGGGAAGGAAGTGTTTGTGGTCTGTGATCTGGTACCACTCTTAACCCTCTGGAGTTCAGTTTCCATGTCTGTCAAAGCTTTCCCCAGGTGCTAATGCAGGCGAAATAGAAAGGAGATGCAGGAACGCTTTCATGGCATTACCATTACAAGGAGAGGATGCCTTTGGGGGTCTGTTGCTATATGGTCGGGTCTCCAGGGTGGGAGAAGAGCAAGTACCACCCAGAAGAGCGTGGCCTGGGTTGGTGAGGGAAGGGAGGCCAGGGTTAAAACGCTGTGTCTGGGCCTCAGGAGAGAGGATGACTGAAGAGGAGGTGGAGGCTGTTCTGGCAGGACATGAGGACAGCAACGGCTGCATCAACTATGAAGGTGAAGGGCCAGGGGAGCAGAAGGGACCGGGGAGGAGGGGAGGCGGGAGGCTTGCGGTATGTAGGGGGGCACCCTGGAGCCTGGATTCTCTGAAGTCAGATGGATTATCCAAGGGCCTGCTTCTGAAGCCCTCTTGCCTCCTCTCTCCGCAGCCTTCCTGAAGCACATCCTAAGCGTCTGAGCTCTACAGGTAGGGCCCTCCCACTCCGCCCTGAGAGGCAACTCCCTTCTCTTCCCTCAGCCAGGGTGGAAGAGCAGGGAAGTGCGTTTTCACGTCCTGCTGCGCGCGAGCGCCAGGGCTTGGCACTTTTCATCTTTTTCCACAGATGCTGTGGGCCGGACACCCGGCTCCCCCGCAGGCGGAAGCACGTTCCTGCCACTAGGAGGCCACCTATTGTTTCAAAATAAAGACACGGTTCCTCCCTTGGCCTCCGACTGTTGCTTTTCTCAGAGGTGGGGGAGGGAGGGAGGGTTCTCCTCTCCCTAGTCCGATGCCCTCCGATCTTCCTGCTCAGAGGAGCAGATTCCTTGCGCCCCGCCCCAGCTCCTGCGGTTCCGGTGCCCCGGGTCCAGCTCTGCTAGAGAAATCGGCAGCCCTGGGTCCCGCCCACACCATTACTAATGTAGCAGCGTCCTCTGCGTAAGCCCAGGCCAGGATTCCTATTGGCTGGGCCAGCTTAGGGTGACGTCATTGGGACGTACTAAGACTAGGGTAGGGCCTGGGGTCGGAGCCATTACTGCAGGAAAAGGTCCCGCAGAGCTCAGCGGTTAAGATGGTGGGGCCCTGGGCCGGGGAGGATGAGCGGGATTTGGGGCGAAAGGCGGGAAGCCGGGGGTAGGGAGCAAGGAGAAGGCAGAGGGTAGGGGGGCAGAGGGAACCTGAGGGCCTGGAAGGTTGCAAGTGGGGTTGGAAAGTCTGGGGTCCTGTCCTGCTGGGAAGCGAGTCCCTAGCATGGAACAGGAGTTTGTGGTTCCGAGTTTGTGGGACTGGGATGGAAGATTAGGGATAGATGCTGACTGCTCCCCTCTTCTCTGAGCAGTGTGACTTCACCGAGGACCAGACCGCAGGTAAGTAATCTCTGACCCTTACTGAAGTCTCGCTTAGGGAGAGGGACACTCCCTCCAGCACCTACCTACCCCTAACCCCAACCTGTCATCTTTTCATCACCCCCAGGGGCGTACCTCCTAGATTCCCTTCTCCCTCCCGGATCCTCCATCTTCTTTTCTCACTCTTTCTTCCTCCCTCCCCTTCCACTCTAGATCTGAGCCCCAAGCACTGGGTGAGTTTTAGGTGGGTGTGGGTGTGTGAAACAACTCGGTCACCTACTGCCTGCTGTATGTGGGATTTCGGGAGGGTGATTAAGCTGCCTGCGCTCGTCTGTCCCTTAATCAGCTACTTCTGCCTCTTCTCTCCTGTGATAACTCTCCCCCTCCCCCAGCTTGTAATTGTGAAGATTGTAAAAAGCGGTGACCCGGTGTTTTGAGAAAATGGGGACAGGGGACTTTGCTGAGGATACTTCTTTGTAGCTGTACCGTCGGAAAGGTCTCTTTCTGTACAAGAGCGGTGGGAAGTGGCAGGCTGGGATGACCCGGGTCTCAGACCGCTGCTCCCACTTCCTTATAAGGACAGGACCCAGATAGGGCGGTGGCAAATTCCTGCCCTGAGTAGAGTGTGAGGAGGCTTGGCAGACTTGCTGCAGGCAGTGGGTGTGTGTGTGTGTGTAAATGGGCGCGACCACTCCGCTAGGTGGGCGGAGGGCTGTCTTTCTGTGGGACACCCGAGTTGGGAGGAAGGGACACTGGATCCCTCTTAGTGGACTTGGGTGTACAGCATGATCAAAGTTGAACGGGCAGTCCAGGCTCTGAGGGAGGGTTTGTGTTAACCCCACATGCCCAGTGCTGCTGTTTATCTGAATCCTCAGAGTTCAAGGAGGCGTTCCAGCTGTTTGACCGAACAGGGGATGGCAAGATCCTGTACAGCCAGTGTGGGGACGTGATGAGGGCGCTGGGCCAGAACCCCACCAACGCCGAGGTGCTCAAGGTCCTGGGGAACCCCAAGAGTGATGGTGAGGGGCCTCTAGAACAACTCCTCAGTGTGGTAGTGAGCCCACAGTTCTTCAGCTAAGAGCATCCCTCTATCTTAGTAGGCCCCAAACTCCAGCAGGTCTTGACTAACAAATCCCACGGATTTTCCCTGCTTGGAGTGGGAGCCGGCTGTTCTGTTGTGATCCCTGCAATCCCCTCCGCCCTGGGAAGGTGTGTGACTTTCCTTCCACCTCCTTTATGGCAGAGATGAATGTGAAGGTGCTGGACTTTGAGCACTTCCTGCCCATGCTGCAGACTGTGGCCAAGAACAAGGACCAGGGCACCTATGAGGACTACGTTGAAGGCCTTCGGGTGTTTGACAAGGAAGGGAATGGCACTGTCATGGGGGCTGAAATCCGGCATGTTCTCGTCACCCTGGGTAAGGCGCTGCCCTTGCACTTTGAGCCGAGGTGCCACCTGATACACCTACCTGTCACCGAATTCCAAAAATGCTCTCTTTCCCCTCTGCAGGTGAGAAGATGACAGAGGAAGAAGTAGAGATGCTGGTGGCAGGGCATGAGGACAGCAATGGTTGTATCAACTATGAAGGTGAGGGACAAATTGGGGCTCTCGTGGAGGAAGCAGCCATACAGAGCAGGTCAAGCACAGCATTTGGGGTTTTTGCCATCCCTGGACTTGGGCTCCAAAAAGTGCCAGGAGGCAAGGGGCAGGGCCCAGCCCAGCCCAGGAGCGGGAGGCCAGGGACGTCTGACAGGAAAGGAAGGGTAATGTGGGGGGAAGGGCAGAGAAGGAATGGGAAATAAAAGAAATGGAATGTCTATCACCCACTGCCTGAGCCCTTCACCCCACGTCTGTGTCTTGTCTTCACCATTAATGTCTCTTCCTTCCTGCAGCGTTTGTGAGGCATATCCTGTCGGGGTGACGGCCCGTGGGGCGGGTACGGCTCCTCCTAGCCTCCCCTCTCTCGTTGGCCTCCCCAGTGTGTTTCTTCTGGCCTTTGCCCTCTAGCGCCTTCCCCTGCTACCATTGACGTCCCCCTGGCATGTTTCTGCATGGAGCTGACTGTGGAGGGGAGGGGTTCCTCAAAGAGGAAGACAGCTGGGGGTGTGGTACCTCCTCCTCTGCTAGAATGGGCTCTGAGGTTTGGCTTATAGGGTCCTGCGTGCTGGTGCCTGGGAACTCACACCAGCCTCTCCCCGTCTTGCTTTAGGGTGGTCCCTTGGCCCCAGAGCAGGGATGGTTGGCAGAGCGGGTGGGCTGCCTGCCCCTTGTGCTGCTGTAGCTGAAGTCTTTCCCCCTTCCTTCTGCTGGGCAGCTTGGAGGTACCCTAACCCAGAACTCTGTCCTCTCCTCCTGCCAATGGCTGACAGTAGCTAGAGGTGTAGTTGAAAACTTTTCTGCCTCTGCTGTGTTCCTGCTGCTCAGGGTGGGCTGGGGGACTAACACCTGGTGGGAGGGGAGCTGGGGGCCAAGAGAACTGGTCAGACTCAAGGTGGCTCCTCTGCAAACCGACCCCAAGGTTGATTGCTTTGGGCGTGTTCCTTTCTATGCCACCTTCATGGTCTTGTGGTCTCCTGGCCCCTGGTGGATCCCCACCTTAGCTCCGCTCCTGGGTTCACCCCTCTCTCCTTTCCACAGAGCTCGTCCGCATGGTGCTGAATGGCTGAGGACAGTCCCAGTGTGCCCAGAGCCCCGTGCCTTCCCCTTTGAGACTGTGTGTAGCCGAAGGCTCCCTAGGTTCTCTTGTCACAGCACCTATCCCAGCTGCTCTCTCTTCGATGATGTTTATTGTCAGCATTCACCAAATAAACTTGCTCTCTGTGCCCTAAATGCAGTTCTGCTTTCCTTCTTGAGCAAGGTGAAAGGGAAGGTGACACAGTCCAGGGTCAATGGACCAGGGGCTGGGGAAAGCTGGGAAGGGCCTGTAGGAGCCATCTTTGCCTCATTTGAGAAATGCTGGCCCCACTCATTGATGCTACAAAGGCTACCCCCTGGGGGATTAGGGAAGCCATAAATCCCTGTAGGACCAAGGCTGGCCCTCTTGTTCTGTCCCATATCAGGCTGAGTGCTCTCCCAGCTCTCACCCTCCCAAGCACTGCAGGCCTTTTGTGGGAGAAACCCCGGGAGTGTTTATTGGAGCTAAAGCCAGGCCATACTAGCACGGCCTGCGCCTGTCTGTCCCCTTGGCAGAGCTAGGGGCCAGTAATAACAGAAGTAGGTGAGATGCCTGCCTCATCCCCACCGAATAAGGGAAGGAATGAAGTCACTACTTCTGAAAGGATAAATATACAAAATCCCCAGGTTCTGCGGATGTCCTTCCAAGTCTTAAACAGCTATTTTTAGGGCAGGTAAGAGCCTCTGACCAGCCCCTGCACAGTGCACAGTACTGATAGCTGTGCTGCCTTGAGCCTGTCATGGAGAGAAACCCAGTGTCTGGGCCTAGGGCTTCCTGAGTGCCTCCTTGCCCGGGTGAATGCCCCTGGGAAGGACTCCGGGAGTGCTGCCCCCAGCCCAATCCCCTGCCTGACAGCCACAGGTAAGAACACGGAAGGCATCCACAAGATGGAACTCAAAGCAAATTAATTTATAAAAAAAAAAAAAAGAAAAGAAAAGAAAAAGAGAAAATTTACAGAAAACTTTTGAACAGAAGAAAGGTGCCAAGACGCAGAGGAAGAGAAACGGGACATGAGGAACAAGGGGCCTGGTGGGGAGGGACCAGGAAGAATCGGTGGAGAGCCTGGTATCACATCTGCCTTCACATCAAGGATGAAGTGGAGACAGCTGGTGTGGGAGGCACTGGGATCCGGGGGGCAGAGCTGAGCTGCAAGCTGGGGGTCGGTTACCCTCTCCCCTGCTGCCCGCCCCCCAATCCCAGGGAACCCCTAGCTACCAGTCAAGGTTCTGATGGTCTTGGTGGGAGAGCAAAGAGGTTGGGGGGATGACCCACCAAGCCCTAAGAAGGAGGTGCTTAAGTGCTTTTTGAAAATTTCAGGGTTTTAAAACTTCCCATCCTCTTACAGCTTCCTCTCCACGTCTTCCAGGAGCCCAGGGCAGGGAGGAGGAGTGCCCTTTCTTCCTCTATCACCTACCACAGGAATCCCCCAAAATACGCTTCCCCACCAAATACACATACACTGACATCAACTACGCAGGTGACTTTTAAAAACACGAAACTGACATTCAGGGGGAAAGGGGTCATTGGCTGAGCTGGGTGGTCTACAACAGCGACACTGAGGAAGCAGCAGGAGAGAGCAGTAGGAATAAACTGGGGGTGAGGTGGCCAAGGGTCGGGAGTTGACTCAGTCACTAACAAGGGGCGGCAGGAGACAGACTCTGCACCTAGTCTATCCCCAGACCTCTCCCCAGAACCTGAATCCCCTTTCCTGAAACTCACTTCCTTCCTCCAAACAATGTAAAAGATGGATTTTTTAGGGGGTGGAGGGAGCTCCAATTGGCTTCGTTATCTCTCTACTTCCTTTTAAAGGGCTTAATTCTTTTTTATCCATAAAAAATGCAGTAGTTTTGAGGGGGTGCACCCTTAGAAGTGGTTAATTGGAACCTTGTATAAACACCTTCCCCCAGCCCTTCCTTTGAGGGCAGCACCCCCATCCCATCCTCTCTCCCAGACATTAGAAACATCTTTTAAACAGAAGTCCTTGAATAATCCGATATAAAAATGCACGCCTCTGACAGGCACAGTGGGGGCTTTGGAGGGGCAGGAGGAGCTTTCCTTACGTAGTGACGAACTCTCCAGGCTGGGGAAGGGCCCAGCGGTGGGGGGAGGGCTGTTCCTGGAACCTTGATCTCCATGGGGGGTGAGGGAGAGAGATGTCTGGCTGGCTCCTCACTGTGGAGGTGGCACAGGGGTGACCGTGCCTGGGCTAGGGGCCGTGGGGTCTGGAGGCAAGGGAGTGCCTGGGTCTGTGGAGAAAAGGAAGATGAATCAGCGGGAGCGAGCAGGAGGGCTCTGCACCCAGGTCACCAGACAAACAGAACCGGGCATGGCATGCAATGGGTGGGCAGATGAACGAGGTACCCACAGCATACAACTTCCTTCTTCAACACCCTCCCCCACCTCACACTGGGAAAACTGACAAACCCCAGGTCCTCCTCCTGCCCCCAAAAGAACTCTCTAAATGGGGCATTTGAACGTGATGGGAACAAGCACAGGGGATGCCAATCATGCAAACGGGTAGCTGCTTTTCAAGTTTACAACTGAGCTGCTCTGTGCCACAGGACTCCTCCGTGACCCACCAGTGAAAGGCCCCAACGTCATCCCAGAGGTGGCAGCTGCCAGGCTGGGGAACGGTGGAGGACAGCCAGAGAGGCCCTTCCTCCTGTCTTCTAATTTTACCAGAGCGTTCAAAGAGGGTTGTGGAAGCTCTAGGTCCTGAGTCCTTCCCCACCTGCCCTCCCTCCCTGCATGTGGACCCCTCCCTCGCCCTTCTCCCCTCCAGGACCCTTCTCACCTGGCAGTGGGCTGGCACTGGGCAGGAGGTTGCCCTGAACAGCTGCCACAATGGCAGGGCTCTGGGCTGCGGCGGATCCGAGCCCCGGCCCGAGAGGCAAGGAAGATGGCATGGTGGTGGTCGCCGGCAGGTTAGGATGTAGAGGGTTCGCCATGGACACAGGCAGGTTAGGTGGGGGGAGAGTGCCCGGGGCGAACGGGAGATGGTGGTGATGCCCATGCAGGTTAGGAGGGGGAAGGTTAATACTGATGGAGTCGGCTAGACTACCAAATGGGATGATGGATGGAGCAGGAGGAGGAGGAGGAGGCGGCATGCCAAAAGGCAAACCCAAAGGAGCATTACCCGCCACGCCTGGGTGCCCGCTGCCTGGCACTGCCCCTGGCATCATTGAGGGAGGAGTTTGTTGGTTGGGGAACGGTGAGGGGCCTGGGAATAAAGAGGAGAGGTCAAGAAGGTTAGAGGCATAAAACCTCACTTACCAACTCACCTTCAGAGCAAGGATAACCCAGACACTCCTAGGCAGCAGCTTCCCTTTTCCTGACGCTAGGATAAGTGGTAAATCTTTGGACAAAATTCCAAAGATCTGGGTTTGAGGAGGGATCCCTGCTGGCTCAGGGATATAACAGAAGTGGGCCCATCTGTAGAAACTGAGGCCGATCCTTATCTCCAGGCCTACCACGTATCCCCTTCGAGGGGAACTGGAACATTCACCTGCATCCCTCTGGTCAGCAAGAGTTCCAGAACCCATCACTTACCATGGGGTCCAGGGGGGGGTACCCCTGGTGGGACTGCCCCAGGCTGGGGGGCTCCAGCTGGTTGCTGCTGCTGTGGCCCTGCTGTTGACCCTGCCTGCCCAATCTGTTCAGAGGGGCCCAAGCTTCCAGGAGGGGCCCCACTGCCAGCAGGAGCAGGGGCCACAGAAGCTGGAGCCATGGCCAAGCCGTGGACTGTGGGTGGCCCAGCGGCGCCTGTAGGAGGGATAGGCTGGGAGCCTGGGGGCAAGGCTGGCGGTGGCTGCTGTTGCTGTTGGTGCATTTGTTGAAAGTGCTGCTGCCGGGCCCTCATCTCCGCATACTTCAGCTGCTCCATGTGGAAGGCTTGTCTGTCGGCCAGGAGCTGCTGTCTCTGATACTCCAGCTGCCAGTGCCAATTGAGTACTGTTACCCATGTTCAGAAGATCCCAAAGGCAAATGCCTGGCCCCCTGCTTTGTCTTCTGACAAACCCAGCCTCTCATTCTGGCAGGTCCCCAAATCTAAATCTTGTACTTGGACTTTCTCAATCTTCCCCTGCCCTCCCCTTGCGAATTCCCATGACCATGTCTTCTGGCTGCCGACATGGCTTCTCATTGCAAGGGAGTTAAGCAGTGGTAGCCCTTGTTCATTTCAGCTCCAAAGCTTTGAACTTGTCATTACTTTAGTTTGGAAAACTCTTCCAGTTTCTCTTGTCAATTCATGTTCTTTTCTTCCTTCAAAATTGGCTAAAAACTCACCATTCTTAGGAAGCCATCTGAGATCAACTCACTAGCCTCTGAGCTTTGGCCTTTCTTCTTTCTCTCTCAGGACTTATATACTTGATCTGAAATCTCTTAATTTGAATTTGTCCGCTACTTTAAGCATTAACTTCTTTTGATGTCTCCATATTATATATTTGATGTCTCCAGTTAAACTGTAGGTTCTCTGAAGGTAGGGTCCCTGTTTTCTATTTTTTTATATCTTCTCAAAGACAAAACGGTTCAACACCTTGTCCATCCCATCCCCTTGCCAAGTTCACCTGGGTCTGCAGCCCCTACCCTCTCAGCGTCCCTGAAACCTGTTCAATCACTCAACAAATATTCACTGAGACTCTAACAAGGGCCAAGCACTGTTCAAGGACCTGGAGATGCAACAATCGAAAAGCTGACTAGAATCTCTGCCCCTGGCGCTGACACTCTGTGGGACCTCAGTCTCCCGGCCTCACCTGTGGACCCCGTGTCCTCACCTGCCTGTGGCTGGCTTCTCCAGCCCTGGCCTGGGCTACTCCCCTCTGCTCTGAAGCCCCGTCAGTCTCAGGCTTTCTGCACTGCTGCATTCCACCTCATCCTAAACTGAGGCATGGCTCAGAGTCAAGGTGGGCCCCGGGCTCTGCTGACCCCTTAGGCGAGGCTACTCACTGCTTCTCGCTCCCGGTCCATGATCGTCTCCAGTTCTTCAAAGTGCCGGAGTTTGATCTCCAACTTTTTCATTTGGGTCTCCACCAGCAGGGCCACCAGAGATTTGATCTTCCTTTCTTCAACAGCAGCCAAGTGCTAGGGAAGGAGAGGGAGGACGGCATGTCAGCGGGAGGACCCAGCTGAAGACACTCCAGGGCAGAGAAAGAGTGCAGGCTGGCAGGTTTTAAGAACTTGCTGTGGTCACAACCCAGAGAGCAGCACTGGCTTCATATTTTTAAAAGAACAAGAAGAAAAAGAGAGAGGGGAAAGGAGAAGACAAGGAGAAATAATTAGAGGGTGAAAACAGGCCTGATGGTAAAGCTTAAAAAAGCCTGAAGAAAAGATGACCACCTCTCCTTTCAGGATCAAAAGGAGGCAGGCCAGCATTCTTTAAGGGATGAGCGAGGAAGGAGGTGAAGGGAGACTAGAGAAGGGAGCACCTTCTCCCCTGAGGGTCTCTGGGGTTGCTGGGCCTCACCTTGGCCTTCACGGCGGCAGCGGCCAGAGCTGCAGCGGCAGCAGTGGAGAGGTTGCCCTCGCCGATGTCCCGCTCCACCTTTGTCTTCCTCTCCCCCTCCGACTCCACCACTTCCTTCAGCACTTCCTCCTGCCCTTCCTTTGGCTCCTTCTCCTTCTCAGGGTCAACTGGGCCGGGAGAAGGGTTGGGTTAGCCCACAGCCTCACTTCTCTTTCCTGGACCCAACCACCACGTGAGGAGGCTCACCTATCGCGTCCCCGTCACTCTTTTCTGACTCCTTCTCGCCGTCGCCTTCTTTCCCTTTCTCTTCATCCTTCTTGGGAGCCTCGCTGGTTTTCTCCTTTGCTTCTTCCTCTACAGCCCCAACTCCTTCTCGGGGTTCCTGAAGTCCCAGTGAGAGAAAAGTAGAGACTATCAGGTGGCTGGTTCTCACACGAAGGGCCCACACAGCCAACTGAATTTACGCCTCTTACTTCGGGGTGATCTGGCTGCAAGAGAGCCCCATCCAGGCCCAGCCCTTGCTGCCTGAGCTGAACTATGCCAGCTCCCCCCTCACCAAGTGCCAGCCTGGCCCTCCAGCCTCCCAGCCCAGCTCCATCCCGCTATACCTTGGGCTCCTTCTTCTCCTCTGTGGCCTGGCCCTCTGCCCGTGCCTCGTCAGTCCCGCTCTCCTCTGGGCCCGTGGGAAGAGGAAACGGGAAATGTCTGATACAGAATCTGTCTCTACAACACTTTCCAACAGCCCCTTCTCCTAGCCAGAATCTCAGTGACAGGGCCAGCAGGGAGCCAGAGTCCCTAAGGTATAGTTCTGGGGAAAATAAAAACCCCACCAATCCTCTCCGCTCATGTGCTCTGAGGCCAACTCCAGGTAGGGATGGTACAGGGCGGCCTGGTGGCTTTGGCTCTTGGCGACAGGGGAGAAATGTGGGAAGCTGCTAGGCCCTACCGATCCGCTCAGGCTCATCAGAGGTGGTTCCTGCAATGCCACTGCTTTCCAGGCCAAAGGCTGGGTCCGCCTTGCCCGTCACTTTGGCTGCTTCTTCCACCTTCCGAACATGGGCCTCCACCAAAGCTGTGGGTACCTCTTCCTTCATTTTGGAGAACTCTTCTGCAAGATCCAGAGAGGATGAGGCTGGGAGTGGGGCAGGAAGGCAGTCCTGGCTTTCCCTGTGAAAGCTTCCTCATGAGCCCATCTCTTCATCTAGACCAGCAGGGGGCTACACAGGTTACTGAGCTGATACCCGCAGCAGACAAGCCAGGGGGGCAGCCAAATTTGAGAGGGTTTCAAGGCCTGAGTAACCAGCCCTTCAAATGCAAACTAAGGCCAGGACCCCTCCACATTACCTAGGGCAGACTTTGCAGCAGCAGAGGCAACTCGAGGATCGACGACAGAGGCCAGGAAGGCAACAGTGCTCATAACAGGGTTGCCTGACTGACTGAAGGGGATGGGCTGGTAGGCCAGGGGCCCCAGGGAGGCCTCTGAGTCCTCCAGGTACGGATCTTCGATGGGAAGACGAAGAAAATGCAAGATGCACTCGTCCTGGGTGCGGCTTCCCACATGCTCCGACACTTTGTTCCAGTCATCTTTGTACATTTCCAGTGCCTGGTGGTGGGGGTGGAGACACAACTTCACTTACTTAGTCACTTTCCTGGCAGGTCAATTCCCCCAGCCTACTAAGGGTAGCTGGCTTTAAAGCTCTCTGGGTTGTGGTATTTGTGTACTCTGCTGGGTCCAAGGGGAATCTCCAAGTAGCACTAAGAAAGGATATGGCATTAACGAAATGGCCCGAATCCCTGGCCTGGAGCTGGTCCCTGAGGCAGGTACGATGGGCATCGGGAAGGTGCAACTGGGGCAAGACCACGCTTTCCCCACTCACAAGGGCGGTGGCATGCCGGCCACTTCCGCTTTCGTAGAACTCTCCTTTCCTGGCCCCAATTACCTCCAGGAGCAGCAGGGTCTCCTGTTCTGTCCACTCTCGAGTGGCGCTGGCTGCAGCCTTGCTCTGCAGGGGAAACACAGGTGGGTCAGAGGAGCCTGTGGCCTCTGAGGAGCGAAAAGTGCTCCACCCCTGAAGTCAGCCCACACCTCATACCTTGGAGGGGACGTTCTTCTTCGTGTACATGTCTGTGCGCAGCCCAAAGTTCTGCATGTCTGTTGGTTTCTCTTTGCCTTTGTCAGGGAAGTTGAGCATTTGCTGGGAAGCAGAGGTCTGCTATTTGTGGAGGGGAAAGAAAGAGGTGAGTACGAGTGACCGCCGGAGCCGGGGGCAGACAGAGAGAGAAAACAGACAGAAGGAGCTTCCTTCCCAACGCCAGGGACACCCCTGAGCGGGACTTCCTCCCTTCCTGCTGTGGCTCCTCTGCTCTCACGTCTCTTCTTCCCGGGCAGGGGTCCCCGAATAAAGGGGCAAATAAGAAGCCCAGCGGGGTCTACACCCCACCTACCAGCTCTGGCTTGCCCTTAGCCGTCTCTGGCACCAGGTCATCCAGCTCTTTGCCCTTTCGCCCAGCCTTGGTATCAGCATCAACCTGGCGGCCCTGGGGGACAGAGCTTGGCGTCATGGAGGCTGGGCAAGAAATGACCAGGCCAAGGCCCTGGAAGCCTCAAGACCAAATGCTGGGCGGCCCGCCAGCTCTGGGGGCACTCATGCCACTGTTGCGTGTCCCCCTTAATGATTAATCAGATCTCTAGTTGGCATGATATCCATTTGTATTCAGATATATCTTTACAGGTTCTCTTAGGAGCTGGACAATTAGGTTCTAATCCTAGATTTGGTACTCTGTGACCTTGGGCAAGCCACATAACCTTTCTCCTCTTAATTTTTGTAATGTATGAAATGGAAGTGGAAAAAAAAATGAAAGTGATAATAATTATGAGGCAAAAATGAAAAAATGCTGGAAATGTGACAAAGTTAAAAAATCTCATGCAACTTAATTTTAAGAATTTTTCTCTATCTGCTCCGTCCCCTACGTTCGCCTGTCTGCTCCTTACGGACGAGAAGCATCTCTTCCCCCTCAGCAAGTCCTCACAGTCTTATGTACAGAGGCTGAGAGAGGGTACTAAACACACGGGGTTGATTCTTGTGGCCCTTTGCATCCCATGGAAAAGGAAGAAGCCTCAAAACACTCCTGAACCATTACCCTAAAAAACCAGAAAAAGAAAAGTCCAAAGAAGCCCAATTTTACCCAACCCCTCCCTGTCCCCATAGCCCCTCACCCTACCTGTGGGGTCTTGGGCTGCAGAGGCACCAGCCCTGATGGTGTGTCCGCCAAGACGTGGAAGTGAGAGGTGGGTGGAGGCCCCATTGGGGTTGGTCGACTCTCAGCATCCACCTGGTAGTTAATAAGACCCCACTGTTCTAGGAAGGCATGGACCCTGTGAGAAGAGAGGCAGACACAGGGTTACATGGGACAGCCAGCAAGGTGCACAAGATGCCTCTTCTCTGCTCATTCTACTCCCTGGGAAATCCCATCTACTCTCACCACTAAATGCCAGTGACACCCAAGTCCTCATCTCTGGCCTGGATCTCTCTCCACACCCGCCCACCTACTTAGCATCTCTTCCTTGAGCTAGCAAAATCGAACCAGGATCCCTCAACTACAGATGTGCTCTTTCTCCTTTCTTCCACACTTGAGAGAACGCCACTGCATTCCCTCATGTCACTCATACCCTGAACCTGAACTTCCCCTTTCTCTAGGGGAGTTTTCCCCTGCTTGTTCCCTACGCTCCTTGCTGGCATCTCTACTTCGGCCAAGAAACATCTGTGGGCAGACATCCCCACATACCCGCCTCCCCTCAGCTGCAAGACCCACCTCATGATGGCACAGACATCACCCGCCAGGTTCCTGCGGCAGGCGGTGGAGGTGAGATACTCTTGGGGGTTCAGCCGGTAAGTGTCAATCATGAAGTTCCGATAGGCCAGGTAGCTTAGAAGAGAGAGAGAGAGGGAGAGAGATGAACAAGGAGAGGAAAAAAATGAACGTCTGTTGAAGGCTGAAGGGTAGGAAAAATGATAAAAGAGCTAATGATGCCTCCTGTGCAACAAAGAAAAGAGTGGATCATTTGACTCAATAAACAATGCAGGTCTCTTATGTGCTAGACTCAAGGGCTTCAAACATTCCTTATGTTATCCTTGATGGGGTTTTTAGTTAAACGAATGATTTCCTCAGCTGTACTTGGGGATGTTTCACCCAACTTTTGAACAAGGAATCTAAAGGTAAGAAAAGGTGCCCTTATTTTCAAACACAGATGATAACGGGAAGTCCTGATCCACGAATCCAATTAGTCAGCATGACAGGGTATAAGAATATATGTTTAAGGCAGAAAGATCTAAGTTCAAATCCTGGTTCTACTGTGACGTCTTTGGGCAAATTACTCAAATTTTTTGAATCTCAATTTCCTCATCTATAAAATGGAGTGTCTGCTGAGGATTAAGAAGGTGCGGAAAGATCCAGTACAGCACCAGGCACAGTGTGGGAGCTCAAAAAATGGCAGCCGTTGCGTGGTAGAGTGTAAAGGCTGAGACCATGAGCCAGAGGGAAGGATTCAAATCCTGGTTTTACTACTTACTAGCTATGCGACCTTAAGCAAGTGACTTCACCCCTGGAGACCTCAGTTTCCTAACCAGTCCACTGGGGACACCAGGACCCACCTCCAACGCTGAGGTGAAGACTAGATCCGTCAATGTATGTAGGACCCAGGGTAGTGCCTGGGAGATAGGAAGCTCTCAATAAATGTGGGCAATTCTCATCGTTTACTATTTTATACCAAAAGAGCAAAGTGTAGACAGTTCTAGTTCCAACCCTGCCTGCAGATCATGTTCAACTTGTGTCACCTGGTCACTACTTCCTTTTCCTCTGGCGATTGCCAAGCTTTTTCTCACACACTGCTTTCCCCAGGAAGAAGAGGAGGAGAGACCCCTACCAGGCTACTGGAGAGGAAACATGATGGGGAGAGAAGATGCCCCGGAGAGGGGAAGCTGAAGAACAGCTGGGAAGCAATCTTGCTCAGCTCTCGGGGGGCCTGGCCTCATGACGATATCTATCCTGGAGTATCCCTAACCATAGAAGATGGCCAAGTCCTATCCAAAGATTTGGCCTGAGGCAACACCTTGAAGGAGACGAAGATTTCTGAGCCCCAAGGCCACACTTTACATAACATTTCTCCCCAGAGAGCCCTCTCCATCCCTCAATTCACGGTCTTGGGTCTTCATAATTCCTCCTCTGGTTGTCCTATCAAAACTTACTCCCAGGGACCAGCCTGGTAATAGCCATTTACATTTCAGTCAAAGCTATTACTTACGCTGGGGGTATCTGCATTTTAAACATCAGCAGTTATAGATTGGAAGGCTCAGTACCCTGTTAAAAGAACTGGAGGCACTGGAGCAGGTTCTTGTTTTGCACAGAAGAGCAAGCTTCATATCACCCCCGGGCAAATCCTAGAGAGTATGCCACTGTGGTCACAGTGCTGGGCTGGGGCCGCCTGTGGGCAAAAATCATGTCTTTGGGAAGCCTCCCTCAGTGCCCAGCTCATGGAAGGAGCTCAAGAAATCTTTGCTAAACTGGATGTTGCTGGATCAGGAAAGGTGAATGGGGACAAAAGGGTGGGAAAGAGAATCATGAGCTGGGATTTGCTTACATTTCTGGGGTCTTGGACTTGTTCTTGCCGTTGAAGAACTCGGGGAGAGCCCTCCGCTCAATGGCATGAACACTGAAAGAGAAGCCAGAGTGGATTCAGAAGGCGCTGGTGAGAGATGGGGCCCCAAAGAGAGGAAAGCCTAGATGTGGGGTGGGCAAACAGCTGGATACAGCTATAAGACTCAAAGAGACCAGGAGCTCCCCTAAAACTGAAGTGTACCCTGGTCTATCTGGCTGAGGAAGAAATAACTCATTTGAAGGCAGAAGGAGGACAACACATTGATCCCTGGGGGCAGAGAAAGAAGGATTCAGTGAGAAGCTGGAGCCACAGTACCTATTATAGTCAAACCAGGCAGCGTAGCTGGGGATGATGATGTGGTGGGTCTGCTCAGTCACGTTGTCCTCGTGAAGGTCTGGATTCTTGGTCTGCTCCCCCTTGTTCCCCGTACTGTTCTCATCCTCATCCTACAAGCAGGGAGGTTGCTGGACACTTAGCATTCCCACTTTGCCCCTAGCAACCCTCTGCCTCTTCCACACCCAAGGAATGTGGGCACTAAAGATGGATATGGGAACGAACAGTTATGAACCCCAGGACTCAAAAGGTCAGAGTTTTGAGCAATAGCTAGAATTAGTCTAGGGCAGGAACAGTCTGGACAGTAGAAAGTTCTGGGTAGAAGGAACTTTATAATCACAAATCAGAATCACATAGAGAGGTAGGGCCTCTCTAAACTGGCTCCACCTTGCCCGTGGTCTCCATGCTTTCATCCTCCTGTTCATCTGAAAGAGAGAGACAGCAAGATAGAAGGCTGGAACCTCTTGGGGGCCCAGAGAAGAATGCTTTCTGAGAAGCCCCAGAAGGCTGGGGTAAGGTGGCAGCTGACCCTCCAGAGCAGGGCCCTGCCTGCCTCGCCCAGGGGCTCCCCGCCTTACCCAGGTCAGTCATGGTGCCTCCTTTGACTGGGGCTGACTCGGAGTCCTTCTTAGTGTTGACTGCCAGAAGAGAGAGCCATTTTATCAGACAGGTTCTGCCTAAATCAAGTCCTCACCTCTCCACTGTTAACAGTTCTAGAGATCTTACTTTCTCCCAAAACTTTCTCCATCTGGTCACAAAATGCAGTAACTTCCTCTAGTCACAATTATTCTAGGCCTTGAAACTCACTTGCCACTTTCCCCTCTTCTCCAATCAAAACTTTAACTTTTTTCCTACAAAGAAGCATCTCTGTGTACATTCATAAATCATTCTTCTCGGTGCCAGCCCCGTGGCCAAGTGGTTAAGTTTATGTGCTCCACTTCAGCGGTCCAGGGTTTCTCCGGTTCGGATCCTGGGCGCAGACATGACACTGCTCATCAAGCCATGCTGAGGCAGCATCCCACATGCCACAACTAGAGGCACTCACAACTAAAACTATACAACTACGTACCAGGGGAAAAATAAAATCTTTAAAAAAAAAATCATTCTTCTCTTTGACAGGCCCTATTTCTATCCATGTGTCCAGAAACTCTTAATGGACTGAGACAGAGTCAGACCAAATCACTCTCTAGAGGAGTGGTTGGATCTTAAACATTTTTGAGAGCAGAGGACATTTTCTTCAACTGAATTCATACACGAAAGCTCAGAAGTAAACACAGATAGAGAGGAGAGCTGCTCTGATTGATGAGGGGGTGAAGCCAGAACTCCTCTCTCTCAGTGGTCTCCCTAACCCCACTCCTGAGACACACTCCTGGATATCTGGGGCTGGTCTATGCATCACAGATTGTAAACCAGTGTTGGAGAGCAGTGGTCTCCAAAGCGGGGCTCTCACATAAGGGTGCAAAGCTGGTCCACGGGAACATAGGCACAGGGTATCAGAACTTCTCGTTATGTTTGTTTTTCGATCTTATCTTTTACACTTTTTCATTTTTAGATAATGTTTGCATGTGTTTTATAATGTTCCTAAAGTAGTGGTAAATAGTACATATATATAATTTGTGCTCAAATATATTTCACTGAGGGGGTGCGTGATCAAAAACAGTTTGGAGACAATTACTGTCAGGCGCCAAGCACAGTCCACACTCAGATTTGGATGTGAAGTTAGAGGACTGTCCGTGGTGATGAAAATCATTTCAATAACCAGCTAAACTGAAAGGCAAGACCTGGGGCTGGGCCTGGCCCATACCTGTCTTGGGCAGTGTCACCTCTTCTACGTTGGGGACCGGTGAGGGCTCATCCATGTCCTTTGTCAGGTCTTCTTGCTCCTCTTCTCGGTGGCCACGTTTTGACTTAGTGTAAGGTGTTGAGGGACTGGGAAGGAAAGAGAGGGAAAGAGAACTCAGTCATCCTTGGACATGGAGTCCTTGAAAGTTGAGGTTCACAGGAAGGGAAGCAAGAGAGAATCCCAAGGGCACAGCTAAGCGAAAACAGAAACCAATCACTCACAGAATAAGGGGAAGGGACAAACGCTTCTCCTTTGGAGATTAAGCTCCTTTTGAGTTTACTAGTGGCCGGGACTAGAACTAACAACCGGCAGCTAAAGAAGACCTCCCCATCCTCCCTCTCAGAACACCTGCAGGTCAGAGCCGTGCTTCTGAGAAGGACGTGTCTTTCCTTCCTTCAACATGGTGTGGAAAGAACGGCGAAGGTGGGGGCAGGTTAGGGGCTCACATACCCTTTCTTAGCATTTTTCTTCTTAGCTTCTGGGGTCGGTGAAGGAGACGGGGAGCGCTTCCTCTTCTTATAGTTTCCCCCCTTCTTGTCCCGTCGATCTGAATCTGGGCTGTTCACCTGCACGTTGAGAATTGGGACAAATGTCAACCAACAATCTCCAGTGAAAACTTGTTCTGAGACTTATCCTAAGGGGTCCGAGGAGAAAGAAGAGGAATTTTCACCTCATCTGTCAATGTCTTGGCTGAAATCTTCTTTCGGCGGGAGACAGGGTTTTTGTCATCATTTACTTCGTAGTCTTCCTCATTCATCCATTCGTTGAAGGTGTCTGTGTCCAGGATCCACTTTGCATGCACCTAAAGTACAATGGCAGACTGTGCTGGAGAGAATCCTGGAAGCCACAGCTCTGTCTGGGGACCCTCAAGAGAAAAGCCCAAAGGCACAGGAGCCTCTGCTTTACCTGCACAGAGTGGTCTGGTCCTGGCACTCTTCTTGGGGGGGGAGGGAACAGGAAAAGCTCACCTTCCTAGGTTTCTCAGGAGTTGGAGCATCTTCAACAGATGCTTCAATTTCACTGGCTGGAATCCAGGTGTCGTAACTGACAAGGGAAATTGAGCAGGAAGCAGAATCAATGGGATGGAGTAGTGGACAAGAAAAGTGCAAATCATCTACCTTTTCTATGTACAAAAAGTACTGGGTTGTTGGGTTATCTTTTGGTATGATTATTTTTCCAATTGATATTAGGGTTCTTTTCACTATAAAATAATAAAATTATAAAACATTTCAAAAATAGAAAAAGAAAGACAAGAATCACCCTAACACAACTACTTGTGACATTCAGTACATATTTCTTCCCAGTAATGTTTTTCTGTACAATTTTGTTTTTACATAATTGCAATGATACTAGATGTTACTTCACATCCTACTTTTGCATTTAATATTCATCTACAAATTATCCATGTTATTTCTATCAGTTTGAAGGCTGCATAATAGCCCACTGAGGAGATACACAAATTTGCTGAGACATTTTCCCACTATTAGACATTTAAATTGTTTCTAACATTTACTTATCAAATATTATACTTGAATAACCATTTCACACTTAAAGCCCCAATCCTTTCAGCCTAAGCCTCATCCACTAAGTCCAAACCTCCACCAAGACTGAGGATTAACATAATAGATGGGAGGGGAAATTAACAGACCTAAAAATAACCCCAAAGAGTGCCTTCTTGTTGTGCTAGATGTCCTAGGGCTTCTCAGTCTGGCTCTTGGTCTTAAACCTGTTCCAGAAACCCGTCCTCACCTGTCAGGATAGTAGCCCCAGTGCAGAAGAACCTGCTTATCTCTTTTCATGACTGGTCGTACCCATTCCTCTGGGGATAGAGACAGAGCGGGGAGAAATATAAGCTAAAGGGGTACACAAAAAATAACTCTGTACACAAGTGCTGCTGCAGTAGGGGACCTGGAAATAGGAATGTAAGAAGTAGGAGGATTAAGGGTTGAAAGGCGAGAGGAGCCCAGGCACCGCAGTGGATCTGAGCTGTCCTCTATCTCCTAGTCTAAGCCATCCAGTGCAGTGACCAGGACAACCCAGGTCTCACCTTCTTCCAGGTTCCCTGGGACAGGATACACAACATGGGAGGCATTGTTCTTGTCCTCAGTGACGGTTCCCTGGATGGCATAAGGAGAAGCAGGTATATATGGTCCCCTTTGAATTACTCACGCATGTAAATAAACCAAAATAAGATTTTTTTTTTTTTGAGGAAGATTAGCCCTGAGCTAACATCTGCTGCCAATCCTCCTCTTTTTGCTGAGGAAGACTGGCCCTGAGCTAACATCCGTGCCCATCTTCCTCCACTTTCTATGTGGGACGCCCACCACAGCATGGTGTGCCAAGCAGTGCCATGTCCACACCCGGGATCCGAACCGGCAAACCCTGGGCCGCCAAGAAGCGGAACGTGTACACTTAACTGCTGTGCCACCGGGCCGGCCCCCAAAAGAAGATTTAATCACAGATCTGCCTTCCTAATCATATTTTGTTTGGAATGGCATTAAAGTTAGTTTGCATTCTCTAAGTACACATCATCTGAGTGGCAGAGGGAAATAGCTGGGATTGTACTAACAACGGAGAAAAGAATTAAAAACTGCCAAATCAAAGAATTAAAAATTGCTGCAGATAATCCTCTCAATAGATAATCTACATGGGAAACGTAAAGTGGACTGCAAGTCCCTAGCAATGACATCTGCTTGTTATTACAGTTTCCAAAGAGCAAAGATTTCATTTCTCTGAAATCAGACAATCTCTAGTTCAGTGGAAGCAGATGCTTCTTGCCCCCAGGCCAGTGCAGTCTCCAGGGACAGTGATCCAAACCCGTCACGACTGGGAAACAGAGAAAGAGAGGCTCGAGGCTTTAACTCCAGTCTTTTTCGAAGTAGGCAGAGCCACCTCTGCAGTCGAAAACATGGCATTTCAGGGTGCTTCTTATATGGGAAAGAGCAGGAAAAGAGTCATGGAGTTTCTGAAACCTCTCCTGACCCATCCACTCACCTGGTGTCTCTTGATAATGTCCTTTAATTTCCCTAGCAGTTTGGGTTCAATTTCTGGGCAAAGGAAAATGTTAGGTCGCGACAGGCAG
Organism: Equus quagga; assembly: GCF_021613505.1. Classification (NCBI taxonomy): domain Eukaryota; kingdom Metazoa; phylum Chordata; class Mammalia; order Perissodactyla; family Equidae; genus Equus; species Equus quagga. Next base: position 12,007,124 of record NC_060267.1, on the reverse strand, counting down.
TTATTCTGTGGGGAGAAGAAACAGATGGGATGAGATTATGGGGAAGGTGTGCTTTGGATTCTCACTGAGGGAAGGGAGATGGATGGGGGAGGTTCTTGACTATTACCTGCACCAAGGACTTCTCAATGGTCATGAACATTTCCACATTGCGGTCCATGCGCGATGGGTTCTGGAAATCGTAACGCCGCCTTGTGAAGAGGCAATAATCTAGTGAGTGGTTTAGCTCAGGTCTGGGGATGAGGTTATGGTATGTGACTTTTTAATACGGGAAATTAGGAGGCAATCTTGCTCTCAGCGATTGCCAAAATCACCTGGGATCTGGGGCTCACTAATCTCAACTCCATGAATCACTTTGTACTTAGTCCAAAAGGACAAATAAAAGTTTGAGATGCCAACTGACAAATCCTGTTTCCTCTAGACTACACACACGGATGCATGCACACATACTCACTCACTCTTGGAGACTATTTTGGCTCAGAGTCCCAGCCATTTTTCTGACCTAGCAAGTCAGGCCTACTGACCTAGCGAAGTAAGAGACTCGCAAGAATGTCTACCTATGTGCTCCCACTCCAGAAAGACCCCAGGGAATCATAAAGGGGGGATTTCCTCTAAACTAAATGTAAGAGGCATAGAGAGTAGGCATCTCACCATCCCTGGTCACTCTTGAATTTGTAGGCAGCTGCAAGTATGTGGCACAGGGACCCTCCTGCTTTGAAATCTAGGAAACATTTGATCTACAAAATTGAGACAGGGAAGAAGTATGTGAGAGTTACACCCTAAATTCTCTTATTACTTAACAATCCTTTCACAAAATCCCATGCTGAACTGATCTCCCTCTCAAAGCTAGAATTCTTTAACCCCTGTGCCATTGTACCATGTGGCCTGGAAGAGAGGAGAGAAAGAAACCAATACTCACAAAGCCCCACCTTGCGCCAAGCACTCTACTGGGTTACCTCATTAACCAGTACAGAAACCTACAAGGTAGGTATATTAATCCCAACCAGAGAAGAACGAACCAAGACTCAAAAGGTTTGAATGGCTTGCCCAAGATCACAGAGATATCAAGTGGCAGAGCCAGGATTTGAATACAGGCCTGTGCAAATCCAAATCGCATACCCTTTTAAGCACGCCATGAGCCTTTCACGTACAGAGCTCAGACTCTCTGAGATAACCTGTTGCACAAAGTATTACTAAGACAACGCGGATGGTAAACTGGGGAATAGGCCAAGCCAGTAATGCCCTGCCAGGAATAGGGATGGTAGGAAATGAGCCAAATCTCAAAAACTATGAAATTTACAAAAGCCCCTCCCTCTCCACTTGGGTGGATTGGCCCCCTTGCTTTTGTACTCACCGGCAGTTTAGTGAGCGGTGCATTGCTGACATGTTTGCCAAAAACTTCCTCCTGAAACTGTAGCAACTGTACAACCAGGCTAGACAAGGACTTATTGGTGGGTGGTTCAGCTTGTATATACTGGGAGACAGAGGAAGGAGAGAAACACAGACCCTAGATAAATTGTCTACCATTTCCCTTATTCCTTCCTCGGGAGCTCTGGGAACATCTGGGGCAGAGAAAATAGTGTCTTCTTCTTCCACATGTCTAGTCTCTAAAGGAAAATGGCAGAAGGGAGGCCCCAAATGCCCCTCACCAGGAAGTTGAAATTCTGCTGCCCCCAGCCTAAAGGGTCAGCGTTGGGACTGCTTCCTGAAACGGGAGGTGCAGGACCCTGATCTCTCTAGCCAACAGCACTGAGGGTTATGAAATTGTGAAGGTTCATGGAGTTCAGGCAATGGAAGCAACAGTTTCAAGGCTCTAAGTGAGACAACAGTGTATTTCTTGAGGTAACTTTGTGGAAGGTCAAGATTCTCCTGTAATGTAGCCTAGTAAGAAAGGTACAAGGAAGGGCAAACAGACTGAGAGTGAGCTTGTGCATTCTGCTTCAGCCAGGACCCGGCACAGGTGTCTTCCTGGGCACCCCCCTCACCCAAGGAAGGACCAGCTACTACCCAGCCTTGTGGCCAAGAGCAAGACAACATCTATCCTTTCAGAGGAAACTATATCTGAGACAAGTAACCCTGGGCTTCTTAGACATTTCCATATTATGCTACCCAGCATCCCAGCCTTCTGTTCTAATTTAAAACTGAGTCAGGAGGCTAACTTTCTCTTTACCTTTTGACCCTGTTTCCTCAACCCTAATCACAGAGAAGAGTGCTCCTCTCAGCGGGAGGTGGAAAGAGATCCTTGAAGGAAAAGGTACATGACAAAGAGCTAGGAGCTTGAAAGCTGAACCAGGTCACAGGCTGTCAATCCCCCCAGGGCCAGAGACTAAGCCCCTAGACAGATCTCCTTTCCAAAATGTCAAAGGTAGAAGCCTGGGAACCAGAGCCTCACGCTGGGATACAGACAAGGCACAGACCCAGCAGCTGTTTGTCAGGATCCTGACACCCAGAGAGACCTCCGAGAACAGGGCTAGGCTCATAACCAGGATCAGAGGGGCGTTCTCCTCAAACACCCGTCACACTCCTGACAGGCTGCAAAGCTGAGCAGGAAGAACTGGGGAGCTGAAGGAAAGCCAGAAAAAGAGCCCCTAACTGGGGGGTGGTAGAAGGGACAGAGGCAGACCCTTTCCAGAGAAAAACGCTGTGTATAAATGTTCCTTTCAACGAGGCCTAAAGACAAAGACAGCACCAGGAAGAGCTTTGGTAGAAAAGACAGGTAACGTGTCTTGAACGCTTTGTTCACTACCTGGTTATCTCCAGTTATGGGGTGGGGGCTAAAGATATAAAGCGTGTCCTAGCCTCTGAACCCCAAAGCCAAGGCAATGCAAGGCCAGGTGGCGGGGTGACTTCATTGTGAGGCTGAGGACTGGTTTAAGAAGGAGTTGCTGCCTAGCAACTCTTGTACCCTGGCTCCCAAAGAGGTTTCGTTGCCCCTTGGATGGACATGGGGGACGGGCGGCAGAGACAGGTGATCCCAGGGTGGGGGCCTCTTTCAGGCTGATGAGCAGCCAAGGGCCTGCTCTGTGGCTGTTTACCCGCCGGCTTTCATCATCTCTCTCCGAACATACACAAAGCACCAGGGAGGCCTCAGCCCTGCTGGTACCTGGCTCCGCGGGGAGCTCCGGCGGGCACGGCGGCGGGCACGCTCGGAGGGGGAGGGGGACGCCCATTCGGCACCCCGGCCACCCCCGGCCTCTCTCCCGGAAAAGCCCGGAAGGCCAGGGCTCCGGGGAGGGTGGGCTGCTGGCACCGGGACCCGAGGGGGCAGGAGAGAAAATCAGGGGCAGAGGGCGCAGCGGCGGGGGCGGGGGCTGCGATCGGAGCCGGCGGGGGGCGGCGGGAGCGGGGGAGGGGCGCGGGGCCGCTCCGGAGGCCGCGGGGGGGGGGCCGCGGGCCGCCGAGGTGGGCAGGAGCCGGGGGCTTCGGGGCCGCGGCCCTTTGTCCCGCCCCCGGGCCCGCGCGGCCCTGCCCGCGTACCTTCTTGTAGTTCTTGCCGAGCCAGAGCCGCACGTTGTCGAACTGGGTCACGGTGTCCGCGGCCTCGTAGTACTTCACGTTGGGGCCGCCGTCCTTCTTCCGCACCGCCATCTTCTCGGGCTCGGGCCGCCGCCGCCGCCCGCCCCGCTCAGCTCAGCTCCCGCCTCCTCCGCC